>NC_071280.1:453808-461308 GCF_023375685.1 Ictalurus furcatus
CAAGCACGGCAGGTCTTAATGACTTAATTAACTTCATACGAGTTGATTATGAGCCATCAAAACGAGTCGATTTACAGATAATTAGAGTGTGAAGCGCAAATTAATTATGAGAGGTGATTCAGTGCAGCTACACAGCAACGATCAAAGGAAATTACCTCCCTCTCTCTCTCTCTCTCTCTGTCTCTCTCTCTCTCTCTCCCTCCGTCTCTCTCTCTCTCTCCCTCCGTCTCTCTCTCCCTCACTCTCTCTCTCTCTCTGTCTCTGTGTCTGTCTCTCTCTCTCTCTCTCTCCCTCTCTCTCTCTCTCTCTCTGTCTCCCTCACTCTCTCTGTCTCTCTCTCTCTCCCTCCGTCTCTCTCTCCCTCACTCTCTCTCTCTCTCTCTCTCTGTCTCTCTCTCTCTCCCTCCGTCTCTCTCTCCCTCACTCTCTCTCTCTCTCTGTCTCTGTGTCTGTCTCTCTCTCTCTCTCTCTCTCCCTCCGTCTCTCTCTCCCTCACTCTCTCTCTCTCTCTGTCTCTGTGTCTGTCTCTCTCTCTCTCTCTCTCCCTCACTCTCTCTGTCTCTCTCTCTCTCCCTCCGTCTCTCTCTCCCTCACTCTCTCTCTCTCTCTCTCTCTGTCTCTCTCTCTCTCCCTCCGTCTCTCTCTCTCTCCCTCTCTCTCTCTCTCTCTCTCCCTCTCTCTCTCTCTCTCTCCATCTCTCTCTCTCCCCCTCTCTCTCTCTCTCCCTCCGTCTCTCTCTCTCTCCCTCCGTCTCTCTCTCCCTCACTCTCTCTCTCTCTCTGTCTCTGTGTCTGTCTCTCTCTCTCTCTCTCTCCCTCACTCTCTCTCTCTCTCTGTCTCTCTCTCTCCCTCTCTCTCTCTCTCTCTCCCTCTCTCTCTCTCTCTCTCGTGTGTTTGGATTTCACTGAAGCAGAAATTTTAGATTAGTTTTTTTTTTTTTTGAAAAGTAAAATCCTTCAGATCCAGCTCAATTAAACATTTCCGTTAATTATTAGCAGAGAAAGTTTTTTTTTTTTTAAATAAATAAATGAATAAATAAATAAATTAAACCAAAAACCTAATTTCTTTCTTTTGCATGAAGGAAGAACAAAAAAGTCATTCCTCATCAAATGATATTTAACAGCAGCATGAAAAGTTTTTTTAAAAAAATTTTAATAAAGTGATTCAGGAAATGGACTTCAAAATCAGAGAGAATTTTTATAATAATAATAATAATAATAATTATATTATTATTAATTATAATAATATTATTACAGACTAAAACTGCATATTATTTCTCCTCCATCCATCCATCCAGCCTGCTGCGTCTGCGTCTGCGTCTGCGTCTGCGTCCCTCTAATCAGCGCAGAGAAAAGTTCTGGACGCACAAACCTTCAGCTTTATATCGCCACCCAGCGCTCGAGACACTTCACCCCCCCCCCCCCTCCGTGAAACAGTGATTAAAGCCGCATGAATGCAGATATATTGGGACACTTTTGGAATTTCCGTCCCGTCTAACCTTTCACGACGTCCAATAAAACACGCACCTAAAACAAACACAAGTTTTCACTGGCATTTTGGACGTGTTTTCATCAGTTCGTTCGCGGCATTTCTACATTCATCCCCAGTGACGTTGCGACAAATGAACAACGCAGAATAGATTTTCTAAACTGTCAATCATTCTGTTCTATAAATAAAATAAAATCCTGTGTTATTCAGCTTCTGCGTTAAATCTTTAACACATTTTAATTAGAAATGTATTTTTCAAAATTCTGTTTGTACTGAATTATTATTATTCTTTTGAGAAGACTGGAAAATACTGAAGCCTTTTCTTAACTCGAACCCTCTTCATACCGTGTTACAGCCTTAGTATATTCATGATGGATTTGGAGATCGTTTGAAATTTGACTTCATGCCACGAATGAGTATGATGTAATGATTTAACGATGCAGTGAACAAGTATGAATGTTTTAAACGCGTCAAATCATAAAGCTCCTGAAAATATGTCCAGACTGTCCAGGATGTCTTTAAAAGTTGCTTTATGTCGCTTTTAAAAAAGAAAAAGCCTGTCAACCATGCCTGTTTAAAATGTGGAAAGGAACGCTCTACCTTTATACTTTACATGAAGCTCGGTTAATCAGTTATAGTTTATGTTGTTGAGAAGAATCTATCCTTGACACTGTTTAAATATATATATATATATATATATATATATATATATATATATTTTTTTTTTTTAAAGACACTTGTACACAAACTTTATCTGAAGATCTGCATCTGCTTTGCTCTTCTCGTTCGTGGGCTTGTGGGTAATAAACTGCTACTCAGTTCACTTCAAGGTCAGCTTTCAAATGCGCCGATAGAGGGCAGTCATGAGCAGCCTGAAATGATCATTGATGACTTACTGTACATCAAGGTAGCTCCTGTTGTCACTTACGTTTCAGCAGCGATAAACACTCGTTCCCTCACTCTTTATTCTCTCTCTTCAAGCTTGTCGTCTTTTTGTTAGCAAGAGACAGTAAAGAAGTGTAAACTCTGTACTGAAGATGTGGGAAAACTTAGAGTTACAGCTGCACCGCTGACTGTTACACAGCGCTGACACTGGAGACTCCTTCCGTAAATGGTACATAATATCCTCTGTCCTTAATTTTGACGAATTGAGGTTGCTTTAGTACTTTTATGTTTTGCTAAAAAAGTGAGTTATTACTATAGTATCATGTGCCTTTATTCAATAAGTCAATTTAAACGTGTGAGGGTTAAAAGCGCTCCGTCACCCAATAACCCCAAATAAATCTGACGTGTAGCATGTGCCTCGTGTCCTTGTGTAATTTTGCCCCGACATCAATCACTCTTGTGTTCACACAGAGGTCTTTAACAGTTCAAATCCTTTTTGTTCTCAGCAGCGTTTTAATCTCAGCATCGCTTGCACACTCGCGTCGTTCGCATATAGATAGATCGCAGGTCTACAACTGGGTACAGGGCAGGGCGGGAGGGGATGGGGGCTATTCTTTTCGACCCACACGGCCATCTGCCATCTGCAGGAAACCCAAAGCCCCAGAGACTCCAGGCTGGCCGCTCTGCAAACGAGCGAAGATGTTTTAATTAAAGCCATCTATGCTAGCTCCACCGTCTTCATGATTCACTCCGAGCGGAACGTTTCAAATCTCTTATTTAATCATCTGAGACGATACTTCCTGCACGCGTAGCGTTAGCAAAGCGTCTGCAGTGTTAGCGAATGTTAGCTGTACTTCCCGTCAGTTGGGCGTAAACAACAACCAAGAGTCTTCTGTACGTTTACAGGATTTAAAACTACGGTTTCAAGAACTTACAGTGAGAAAAGAAAAGATGATTCATTTATCTTCACATCTGATTCTTTTCATGTGATTCATTTACTTTCATATGAAATAAATTGACACACTATCCATTTACTGCTAGATGTGAACCTTTTTGCGTGAGTCATTTATTGCCATGTGATTTTGTTAATGATTCATTTATTTCATATGTGATTCTTTTCACATGATTAATTTCTTTTCACATCTGATTCTTTCCGCACGATTCATTTACTTTCACATCTGATTCTTTTCACACAATTCATTTTTTTTTTTTTTTACGTGATTTAAAAAAAATGATTCACTTATTTCGAATGTGATTCTTTCATGATTCACGTCTTTTCACATCTGATTCCTTCCGCACGATTCATTTACATTCATGTGTAATATATTCGCACGGGATTTATTTACCGCTACATGTGAATCTTTCTGCATGAGTCATTTCATTTTCACATCTGATTCTTTTCACGATTCATTTCTTTTCACATCTGATGCTTTTCACACGATTCATGAAATTTTTTTACGTGAGGTTTAAAAAATGATTCATTTATTTCGTATGTGATTCTTTCACATGATTCATTTTACTTTCACATGTAATATATTGGCACGTGATTTATTTACTGCTACATGTGAATCTTTTTGCACGTGCCATTTAATTTTCCCATCCGATTCTTTTCGCTTGATTCATTTCTTTTTAGATGTGAATCTTTCTGCCCGCAGGTGATTCTGAGTTGCATGTGATTCTTTCCCCACGTAATTCAGTTTTTGCTATTTATCATCACGTGACTTTTTTTTTTTTGATGATTCATCCATTATCACGTGGGATTCTTTTTTTTTTCTGGACGAGAAATCAATATGTCAGTCGATTATTAGGGCAATTTGGATGAGAAGTTCATTAACACGTCAGTAAATGAGTGTAGAATGATCTTTTCCCCTTCCACACCATTCTTTAATGAACTGATGTGTTCATGTCACTCACATGTGAGTGTTTAATTAAAACTCGTTTGTGTTGCTCGAGTTAATAAAGCACTGAGTGATCGGCTTCAGGGACTCGGCTCTCTGGGCGTGTTGTTTTTATAATTATCCAGGGAATTTCTCTCTCTCTCTCTCTCTCTCTCTCTTTCAGACCTCCCCTCCCTCCTCACTCCATCTGTCCCTCTCTTTTGTGTGAGTGTGTGTGTGTGTGTGTGTGTGTTTTAGTTCATTGTCCCTCACACGTTTATTGACAGGTTGTTGTTTTTTTATTCAGTGTCTCAGGGCCTCCTCGAGCTGCAGGACTCCATCTCTTCCACTCCATTTAGCTCAATGAAGCAGCAGTCTGGTTAAACAAAAGAGCTGCAATCTGATCCTCTCTCTTATTCACACCCACACACACCCACCCACCCACACACACACACACACACACACACACACACACACACTATCCTTTCAAGGACCTTCCTTTGATATAATTATTAATGCAGCTAATTAATGCGACGCTACACTTCAATCTAATCTAATCTAATCTAATCTAGCTCTAACCTTAACCGGAGTATGTGCAGTGCTGTTACAGGAAAATAATCAACAACGGGGTGGTATGACAATGCACAGGTACTAAATATTAAATTGTTCACAAAGTAAAAATTTCCCCCTTTTCAGAGTTTCATTTATATTTATTATATTATATATATGTTATATAAAAGTCTCATTCGACTCATTTTTACGCAAGTTTTTTTTAGTAAACCTGCATATTGTGATATGTATATATATATCGTACAATTATAAAGTATTTTGACAGCCCTAATTGAATAAACACAAACGTAAGCGTGAATGAGAGATACTGGAACGAATGACAGTGTTCTGTCCCTGTTGGCGTTCCATAGCGTCTGAATTCTCTCATTAAAGAACCGCGATATTAAAAAATTAATACGTATCGTTTATTCATCTTCTGTAAGAACTTTATCCTGGTCAGGGCCACGCCGGATCCTCACACACTCATACACACTCATACACACACACTCGTATGTACACCTAGTAGCAATTTGGAGTAGCTGGGTTGTTTCTGGCAGGGGGGAAATAACTGGAGAACCCGGAGGAAACCCTCACGGACACGAGGAGAACATGGAACTCCTCAGTGATGGAAACGCAGGATCAAAACAGAACCTTATTATTATTATTATTATTATTATTATTATTATGAATAATTCTGTGCCCTCTGCTGCCCTCTGTTGGACAAAATGGACAAATGCAGTAAAAAATGAAAGATTATTTTCTCTTTTTTTAAAAAATCACTGATTGTTGTTGTTGTTGTTGTTGTTTTTAAAGATAAAATGTGAAATATCGCTAGTTTTATTTAATTAATATTTTAAACCCATATCTTCATGAAGGCTTAGAGAGCTGTTTAGTGATGACGTCATCGCCAGTATTCTTGCTTCTTATTGGCTTTCCGTTAAAACTTAAGTGCGCTCAGCTGCTCCTGGAGCTTCAGGTCAGGGTTTGTTTGAGGTTTTGGGGTTTTTGCGTCATGGCCACACCGCGCAGGATTCAGCTCACTACCCCCTCTCACCCTGTCTCTCTTCATTCTGCTGGTAATAACCTCAGTGGGACTGGTTTCCTCCACACACAGGGGTTGTTTAACCCTCCTGCTCCACCCTGCCAGGCTGAGAGGACGCTCAGTGCCCGGATGGAGCTGGTGCTGTTTGAGCCGGATGACGCACGCTGTGCGGAGTTTCACTACCCGGAACTCAGTGCGGTAACAGAACCGACATTATACACCACCCATTTACAGCTGGAACCAGACAGATGTTTTACAGATGATGCGTTTCTGTCCCGTTTTAAAGGTCAGAGGTAAAGGTGGTGGTGAGACTTTGAGAGAGATGATGGAGGAGGGAAAGGGTGGAGATGGAGATGAAGATGAGCTCCAGGTTCTGGCCACAATGTTCCAGAAGAAATATGTGAGTTGTTGTTGTTGTTGTTGTTGTTGTTGTTGTTTTTCACTAAAGGATTCCTCAAGATTTTACACCAAACACCAAATACAGTACACCTCTTAAAGAAAAATCACGTGGGTTTTTTTTTTTTTTTTTTTTTTTAAGAAGATATTTGTGTTTCACACATTGTGTTTCTATTTATTTATTTATTTATTTATTTATTCCACATTTAAATTTTTAGACAGTTCCTCTCTTTGTATGTGCTTTTTAAAAATTTTACCCGTTTGTTTATTTTTCGTGTTCATTTTACACGATTTATTTAGTCGTTTTAATTGATGGTTATTTTGTACTCCTCATTTAGCCTACTATAACTTTTTACACAATTTATTTTTCACACCTGATTATTTTTTACACAATTAATACATTTTTAAAAAAATCCCATGATTTGTAACAATTTGTTTATTTTTTTTTTTCTTGTAGTGTTTTGAGCCACTGGTGCTCTTCCACGTCACATGCCTTCGTAACGGTTGTGTGTGTGTGTGTGTGTGTGTGTGTGTGTGTGTGTGTGAGCAGATGTTTAGCAGAAGTCACTAATCAGAAAGGGGTTTCTGTTGTTGGATTACCTCATGGTTGGATGAACTAATCCGTGATCTAACTGTGGAGGGAGAATAAAATGGCGCCCCCTATCTGTGCACGCGTGGTACCTACAGACAGTTTGTGAGAGAAAGTAGAAAACCTGCCGCTGTTTGTTTTTAGGGCGGAGCGCCTAAACCGAGGAGAGACCGAGTGCAGGATTTGGTGGACATGGGCGATGGATACGACGACACCGACTCCTTTATCGATAACTCCGAGGCGGTGAGTAAAAAAAATGCTGTAGAGTTTTTATTTATTAAAAACGACGTGAAATCTGTTTACACTGAAATATCTGAGGAGTGATCTGTGATGATCGATTTATTTAATCTGTTGTATTTTCCGTATTCCCGTGAGAAGGTGCTGGTCGTGTGGACGTTGTTATTGCCAGGTTTTGCTGTTCCATCCTGTAGATGGCGCTGTCGTTTAGCTACTCCTTTCTTTAACGCGACGGTTTTCCTTTGTGTCAAAGTATGACGAGTTGGTTCCAGCCTGTCTGACCACCAAGTACGGAGGATTTTACATCAACGTCGGGACTCTTCAGTTTCGACAGGCTTCAGGGGAAGAGAACGAGACCGACGACTTTGAGGAGAACGTTCAACCCCAGGTTTCTTTGTCTGCCCTTGTGTTCTTCGTGTTCATCTTTTATTTATTTC
>NC_071280.1:463808-468808 GCF_023375685.1 Ictalurus furcatus
CATGTCTGTCCTGCGTCCCAGGATCCTGCTGATCGAGAGCCGGAGGGTTCACGCTCACGTCACGGGCGTAGTGTAAGTTAGAACGAACAGACGCTAGCTATACGCCCAACAGAAACCACGAGGGGAAAACCTTGTCCTGTTTGTGTGCAGGGCGAGGAAGAAGTCCGCGGCCGGGCCGAAGCCGGAAAAGGTAACCGCCGGTTCTGACGTGTGCGCAGAAGCGGTTTCACTTTAAATTCAAATAAAATAACGCCGTTTCTAAACTAATATCATATTCTACATCGTTTCACACTTGTTTGTGGTTTTCTATAACGATCACTCGAGTTATAAATCCGAGTGTGTACTGGGAGTACTGGGAGGAAGGTGGGAATACACCCTTGACGAATGAATCATGAGAGTGCAAATCAACCTGTGAAGGATCTTCCTCTAAATCTTTCTTCGTTTACGTTTCGCAGTGTGAAGAAAACGTGGCTGTTCGGACGGGTCCCGGGAACCAGGCGCGGTCGGGAGCGAAGCGTACGTGTCTCGGCTTTCCCACGAGCGCCTCGCGTGACGTTAAGATTAACGTAGGAGTATTTCAGCCGATCCGAATCGGACTCTCTTTCCTTTCAGCTCGGAAGGTCCCCGTCGCTTGTGGAGACGTGTCGGTTCTGCAGCGACGTCCTGCCGAGGAGAAGGAACCCCGAGACGTCTCGGCTGTCGAGCGAGACGTCTACTTTCCCCCGAGTCTCCTCTGCGGTGCTGTGGTGAGCGTCGACGTTCCCCACGTCGCGTGACGTTTTAAGTTTCGCCGTGTACCGTAAGGACAAAGATGCGGGATTCTGGAGAACGAGCACGTATGCTTTTTTACTAGGATTGATGATCGGTGCATTTTTCCGCACAGGCAGCGATGGAGGGCTCGTGTGGAGATCCGGCTCTTCCCACTCCGTCGCTCTCCCACCAGACGTGGTCTCCTCGCAGTGCTCCGCAGTCACGAGCTTCTGCAACACCTCTGCACGCTTTACCCTTCCCCGGTCTTCCTCGTGATGATGATGATGATGATGATGATGATGGCAAACCTGCCGGTCATACAGAGATCTGCAGAACCTCCGTACTCACCAGCGCAGCTCCTGGAACGTTCCAGCTCTCGCACGGTGAGAATGTGGAAACCGAGACTAAATTGACGAAACTCTGCA
Organism: Ictalurus furcatus; assembly: GCF_023375685.1. Classification (NCBI taxonomy): domain Eukaryota; kingdom Metazoa; phylum Chordata; class Actinopteri; order Siluriformes; family Ictaluridae; genus Ictalurus; species Ictalurus furcatus. Next base: position 464,984 of record NC_071280.1, read on the forward strand.
CTCACGGTGGTGAAATTTCCTCCGTTACCCACAATTCTGATTTTATCCCTCGCTTCCTCTCCGCCTAAAGAGAGCGCTGCGGCGGCGCTTTAGTGCTTTAGCTCTCTCACTTCCTTATCTGTACACTCTACTCAACTTCTCACGGGAATTACACAAACACCACGCCACCCAAATACTTATTATTATTATTATTATTATTATTATTATTATTATTATTATTCTTCCATTTTTATTCGTTCGCAATTTAACGTGTTTTTGTTTTTCCTCCACACACACAGACGGAAGTCAGAACGGTGCAGGAGGACCGAACGCTCCGAGAAAACCGCACTGAGGAAGAGGAACGCCGGGAGGAAACGCAGACGATGACGAAACCCGCGTTCGTTTACATCCCCCTTAACGGAACAGGACTTTACAGTGGTGAGAGCGCAACGGAAAGGTCATTTCTGTCGTTTTGTTTAAAACAGGAAAATTGATATAAACTCAAATGCTGTGTTATTTGACTTGGTTTAAAAGTGAAAAGCTGCTTCGGCCCCAGATTTATTTTTATGTCATTTTCTTTGTTTTGTGATCTGCTGAAATCAATCTTTTTTTTTTTTTTTTTTTTTTTTTTTGTCCATTGCAAAGAAAATGTTATCGTGTACGGATTATACTGATGTACTGACTCCGCCTCCTGTTTAAATCCATTTAAAAAATGTTACTTTGCGATGGAAAAACGTCACTTGCTGCCGTTGGATCTTAAAGTCGGACGACGAGGCGCATGAATATGGAGAATAAAAGCAGTGCCTGTATTTACACAATATTTCTAATAAAATATGACGAACATGACGTACAGTGCGATGTTTCTGTTTCTTAGATTTGTGGATTTGTACCAGACTCTTTCGCCTATATTTATTTTTTGCGTTTTTTCCGGTTCACTCCACTTCATTTTTGTTTTTCCATAACTGTAATACATGAAAGTGACCAGCAGGGGGGGTGGGGGTCTTTACACACAGGCCAAGTAAAAAAATGAACTATCCTGACAATCGGGGTCAGTCCCTTATTCCTGACCTTCTACACTTCCTTCATTCTTTCTTTCTATCCTTCCTTATTTCCATCCTAATGAAGGTTCCCATATTACACTACAAAAGTTTAATATCGTTCACGTTAATCTCGGCTCTCGCTGATGACGTCTGAAATGTTTATGATGATTAATAAACACCGCCGTGGCTTTATAACTGTTCACACGTGTCATTATAACGAGGAGTTCCGCGATGATGAGATCTAGCATTTGTTCGAGCGTGATTGATTATGAAAATGTTTACAGTGACTCATTATCTGTTCATAAAGGATTGCTCGCAGTTCTAGCGCTTCATGAAGAGTGTGTGTGTGGAAAGTGCTGGGGATTTCTCATCCTCTTCTCCCAGGACTTTGAGGTGGTATTGTATAGTATATTATCGTTTCCATGACGAGGTCAGAGATTTCTCTGGAAACCAGGGAGAACTCTTTACATCTCTTTTACATCAGGGATGGACAGGCAAATCCGAGCTCCGCCCCGTCCTCCATCACGACGCAGAAAGCTACAAAGCCGGATCATTTGAGTAACAAAACGATTCCGAGTCTCTTCCAGGGTCGGGCACGGCCGAGTTTATCGCTCCTGCAGGACTTTTCACTAACGCGCTCTTTATCCCGGATCGGTCCGTCATCACAGCAAGGTGGGGATTTTTACGCTCTTATATTTCCATGTTTATATTTCTATATCTTCTACGTGTAGTTTACTGGTGAGATCTGGGAGGGGGGGGGGGTTACTACAAGCATTTAATCCCAAACGATTAAACTCGGATTATTCACCGTAAAGAAATGACTATTAAGATTTTTCGAGATAGATTATTTAACATCAAACGAGCATTAAAACATACTCTTTATTTATTATTTACATTTTCAGCATTGTTGTTGTTGTTAAGTAACGAGAGTTGGTGGTGTGTGTGTGTGTGCCGTCATGTTCAGATGGACGAGTTGGATGAGACTCAGCTGAAGGACATGGTGGAAAGTCTGAAACAGCAGCTGGATTTTCCGAGAGAGAAGACGTCCGCGTCGATCCCCGAGTGAGTCACGTTCACGTTCACGTTCACGCGTGACGCTCGCGTAAGTCATGTTCTAAACGTCAGACTTCTGACTTCTCTTCCGCTTCCAGGCTGGTGAAATGGACCGAAGGGAAAATGCCCGAGGATCCGTTCCTGAACGCCGAGCTTCTGAAGGTCAACCCGTGGGTGGAGACCGGAAAATGTGTGGTGATCTAGCGAAAGCTGGAATCTTCTAGAAATTCCTTTGTTGTGCGGTCGACGTCATCGTAGCTATAATATAATCATGTAACGAGTTGAGAAGTGACGTGTGTGTGTGTGTGTGTGTGATCTTTCTGTAAGAAAAACCATCTAGAAATAAAGACCAGAAGCATGGATAATTAATAAATGTTCAAAAAAAAGAGATTTATTCAGTTTGTTTCTTCAGCATGTATTCTGGCGTTTCAGAGCAGCTCTCTGATGTAGACGTTTCTGCGCACCGCGTTCGAAACTCCTTCGTTAAACCGGAACCAGACGTCGCTGTTTCCTACGGCCTTCCCGATCCGCGAGCCGCTCGGTTTTCCGTCTTCGTCTGGAAAGAGACGCGAACGGGACGTTAAACGGAGGGATGGGAACCGCGTACGACGGCTGTTCTTTAGAACATAAACGTGTCGTGTTAAAGAACGCGAACCTGTTGCTGAGTTAGCAGACGGCTTCTCTCTGGGCACGACGGCGCGTCCGAAGAAATCCGTCTCGGGCTGTAAACAAAGACAAAAACAAAGGCGTCAACGTGACCGCCGTATACAAGCGCAAATGCACAATGTGCTAGAAGAAGAATAAAACACGGGGTGACGTTCCGAACTCCGCCCCCTCGTTGATTATTTTCCTAAAACGGCAGGTATGGACAGTGTGTTACAGTAACGCAGTGGAAATATCGCATGCGTTCGTTAGCCAGACGCTAACATCGAACAACTAACATCTCAAACCTGCTCGCTCATTTGCATAAAAAATACGACTGACTGCTGCTGATTTGATTGGTAAATAAATGCCCTATGCAAATGAAGCTGCAGCTGTTCTGCGTCTCCTGCGCTCCACCCATGCGGTGGGACACAACGCAGCCGTGTCAGTATAATCACTACACGCACGGACAGAACTGAAATTAATCCGGTAATAAATGTCAACAGCGCGTTTCTACAACACACTAACGTGTTTTGTTTTTTTTCCTTTTACAAAAACGTAAGTACGGTGTCGATCGCTCACCTTACTCTCCACCACCGTCTGTTTCACGATGTTCTCCAGCCTCTGATGGTGGTTCCTGCTCGTCTGCTTCTTAGCCTGGGGTTTCTTTACCTCCTTCACCTCCTCCACCGTCTCTGTCTGAAGAAACGGAAACCACACGCGTGCTTGAAATACTGATAGAAAAATTCGTAAATAAATAAATAAAAGCCTGTGTGTGCGTGTGTTTACACGGGCCTGTTTTTATAGACACGCCCCCAACACCCTGTCATGCCGTCTCTAATTGAACTCGACAGCGCGCTGAGTATCGAGGAGGCGGAGCTTTGTGTGTAGGCGGGGCTCAAAGAGTTCAGACCTGATTTGTTTCGGTTTCCTGGTTTGTTACCCGAGGACGATCCGACCCCACGGTTCTCCGAATTCAGACTCTTTCTTCGTCTCACCTGAGGGTTGCGTTTCTGCTGCGCCCGCTCCACCCTCCTCATCCTCTCCAGCTCCGTCTCCCTGGCGATCAGCTGCTTCACCTGATAGGTCAGCTGTCTCCGAGGGGGCAGAC
>NC_071280.1:473808-531308 GCF_023375685.1 Ictalurus furcatus
GGTTCATCCTCTTTTAGATGCGAGACGGGTTTTGGGTTTGACCTTGAGTTTGGGTCGTTTGTACTGGTCCAGCTCCGCCTCCAGGATCTCCTCAGTGATCTGACTTTTTGTTTTAAAGCGCTGGTTCTGGTTCTGAGCGCCGGTGCTGTTCGCTCTGGACTCGGCTGTGGGCGGGCAAGGCTTTCTCTCTCTCCCGAAAACCACCCAGTCCCAAAGTTTCAGCCATTTCAACAGACAGCGATTAGTGAACTGAACACACACACACACACACACACACACACACACTATTATTATTATTATTATTATTATTATTATTATTTCATTCTGTTCTGCATTTTAAGTATAAAATTGGCCATTATATTTTAAAATACATATTTAAATGAGATAATAATATTAATCATCATCACAAATGTGTTTAGCTTTAGAAATGTGAGTGTGTGTGTGTGTGTGTGTGTGTGTGTTACATCATCACTCAGGAGCTCCATGTAATGCTGAGGAGCGAAGCGATCCACCCACAGCCGGGAGGCGGAGCTTTCATCACACGCCTTAACGTTTTCATCCTCAGTGTTTTCTGTCACTTCACCCACAAGAGGTTCAGGATCTACACCACTGAACACACACACACACACACACACACACACACACACACACACACTTATCTATACCACTGAATACATTCATATTAATGCATACCCTATATATATACACACACACGCACACACACACGTGTGTGTTAAATGAGAGGTGATGAACGTACCTGTTGAGGAGTTCTGTTAATCTCTGCGATTCCTCCACCAGCTGACGATGACGCTGTAGAACAACACCACATCAAGATTCACGCCACTGTGTGTCTGTGTGTGTGTGTGTGTGTGTGTGTGTGTGTGCACGCCCGTGTGCTTACTCTTTCTGACACTTGCTCTCTGAGAACCTCGATGGGAACAGTCAGCAGCCCCAGTGCATTCTGGGTATTTCGGAAAAATCTGGGATCCGGCGTCTGAACAGAAAAGAACCCAGTTTATTTACGCTTTAACTGAGCCCGGGTGTTTCCGCGTCTGTGTGTTATCTAGGTCAGTCTGCACACTGAACAACAACAACAAATAAATAAATAAAAAGCGTTCGGGTTAATAAAATTATAGTTTAAATGAATAATCTGGGGCATTCTTTATTCTCATTCAGTCTGGACATGCAGATTTTTCTGGAATGAAATAAGAAGAAGGAGAAGTAAAAAAAACCAAATCTAGACTATTTTAAGTTAAAATGAAGATTTTAGTGTTTTTATATGAGTGTGTGTGTGTGTGTGTGTGGGTGAGTGTAGGTGTGCACCTGCTGGTCCTGCTCGTGGGTCTTGCGGAGATACACCCGGTTGCCCGTACAGTCGGTGACGGTGATGAAGTCTCCGCTCGCCGGGGGACGCTTCAGCGCGTGACGCGGCGTTGTGGCTCTCTTCGGAGATTCCTGCAGCACTTCCAGACCGCTGATGTCCAACACACTGAGCGTTCCGGCGGCTACGGGTCTGTCGGGGGAGAGAGAGAGAGAAAACCCCGACCTGTACACACACACGCACACACACACACTGTATCAATGAGCAACATCAGTGCAGAAGGGTGCCAATAATTCTGTGTCTGTTCATCTCCATCACCCTGGTTAATGTTTTCCTGAGTCACGTTCCTTTACCTCGTCCTCTCTGACCTCTGATGCTCCTCAGGTGAGGACGGTGGAATGATCTCACCGCCATCTTCATCTTCGTGGAAATGGAGCTTTTTGGCCACGTCCTGTTTCCGCTTCTTCGCTTTAGGTGCTGCGAAGAAAATCATTTTAAACCGTTATAAGCACAGATCAATCCGACGTCACGTCTAGGAGTAGCGCGGTATAGCGCTCGTCCTAACGTGCTGGCGTTTCTATAGCGACGCCTCGTTCACGAGGACGTCTACGCAGCATTTACGGAAGGAGTCTCCGGTGTCGGAGCTTTCCGGCATCTTCAGGAGTCTTACGCGTCACTTCAGGAGGTGCGGTTACAGGAAAAACAATCAACGATGTGGGAAACAGGTGTGAAGGAGCGGGCAGAGATGATCAGACACACACACACACGGAACAAATAAAAACGTGAAGGTGCAAGCGACTCACTCAGCGACTCGTCGTCCTCGCGCTCCGGAGCTGCAGCCGTGTCCGGGTGAGTCAAAGCCGAGTCGGCGGATGTCAGAGCTTCCTCAAACGTCTGTTTCCTGTTTCTGAACTCCGACACCTTCCCGATACGAGGAGACTCGCCTGGGAACGCAGCAGAACATCAGCAGAACATCACCAAATTATTCATCTTCGTTTCTAAGATATATGTAAGCGGTTTGTTTACTAAAATCCTCAGCAAGCACGGAGGGCGTGAGACATCCTACTAGGTTCACTACTGTACCGCTGACAGTGTGTTACGTATCACACGAAGATTAGGCTATATTCATATATCGCTCGTATCTCCCATCCTGTCATATTTATATCTTTATTCTCATTATTTATATTTATATATGTATATTTATTATTATTGTTAGATTTTGTCCAGCATCCTTCAAACAAACTGACACTCCTTCTAACAGAAACCATTCAAGTCTGTATTTCTTCACAAATCTTTTCCAAAAGTATTGGCACCCCCTAAGAATATTTCACATTTCTCTCACACAAAACTATATGTACTGCTCACACACATGACGTCGGTAAAGGGTGCCAATAATTCTGGAGTTGACTATATCTACCTTTTTTTTCTATAGCAGAACAGTACTGTTGTGTTTAATAAAAATAAAATGACATTTTATTAAGTTCAATCCTGTAAAGGTGCACGTTTCTGTGCAGTACACTAACCACGTAAGGCTGAATCCATACGATGCTCCGCTCCCTACTGAGGCGCCCTAGTTAGGGTGCAAAATAATAACAACATTCCCTAACTAGTGCACTCTGTAAGTGCAATTTGGGATTCAGCCCGAGTCCAACGCAAAGCTCTGAACCGAGACCAGGCTTTATTTACACTGAGACGTTTATTGACTGTTGATGGTTTGTGTGTTTTGTTCCCTTCTTTATTGCCTCTAGTTGCTCTTTATAACTGTTTTAATCCTGTTTTTAATTCCTCTTTCCTTGTTTTCTCTAATATTAAAGTCACTCACAGTCCATTTCAGCCATCACCTCCAGTTCGTCTGCAAACTGTTGTTCAAAATCATCCTCAATCCCGTACATCTCATCATATTCATCCATTCTGAGCTTGATTTTGTTTTTAAATGCTTTAATCGATTTTCTCAACTGTTTAGATAAAATACAGAATTCCGCCCGGCTCAGGTTTTCGCGCAAAATATTTGTGCGTTATAGACACATCCGGGTCATTCTGGGAACTTTTTCCGGGAGTTTCCCCGCAAATCCCGCCTCCTGTGTTATGATTGGTTGATACCTCGAAGTTTGCTGGCCGATGATTCACCTACTTGTATACTACCGAATCCTAACAGAGGTGTCGCATATGCGTAACCAATCATAGAGGAGAGCTCGTGAATATTAAATAATCAGTGGTCAGAAACGATATGTGATTGGCTGACGGGAGACCGCAGCCTTCTTAGACATGACGAAAGCTGCTAAGGACAATAGCGCCGCCATCTTAGAGAGGGCAAGTTTTTCACGCTTACTAAGACTTTCTTCACATTTATAGCATTTGGATGAAAAAATGCTGATATTTAAAAACAAGAGAACGTTAAATAACATTTCACAAGGGGAAACTTGTGAAAATATGTGTTTTCACTTTATAAAAGACGACTTTATGCGGGTGTAGCCTACATTAATGCACTTAACTAACAAACTAGCTCACTGTGTGTTATTATACATTTCATTAACTGTCACTTTTTGGGTTTCCTGGCAACTAAAACACAGGACTGGGCTCCACACTGAAGCTTTTACTGGCCCGGTGGTCACGCTAATAGATTTATTTATTTGTCCACCTGTGAGGTAGATAAGTTATACTAGAATATTATGATAACTATATTAGTTATATGTTAATTAAGTCTTAATAAACTGCCTAACATGATCATTATAATAAAGATTAAAAGTATTACACAATCACTAAACTGTTTTGTTTTGCAGCTTCAAACGGTGATTGGTCAGAAGGTGTTGATTAATTTTCTATAACAGCAGCTCTGACAGTTGTTCTACAGTAACAGCTCGTTCACAGGGACATTATCAGACTAATAATAAATATTGTGATTATTTAACAAAGAAAAACGCGTGTAATCGTTGCTACGCTGAAGTTTTCTGTGAGGAGATGTTTATGTCACATGTATGGAAGGAGTCTCCGGTGTCAGCGCTTCGTAACAGTCAGAGGTAAAGGTAAAGCTGTAACTGGTGCTTTTTTTGGTTGTAAAAACTTCTAAAGAGGAGAAAAATATTGATGTCTGTGAGGGAACGACTGTTTACAGCTGCTATAAGTTAAGTAATAAGTCATGGACTTTCACCAACGTTACATGTCACTAGAAACAGATTAAAATGGAAGTATGCCGTTTCATGAAGTAATAAAATATTTATTTATTTATTTATTTATTGTCATTTGCTGTGGTATAAAGAGGAATAAAACACTCTGGGACGTGCTGTAATAGGAAAATAATCAACTTCAGGGCGTTAACATTATTACCATATTTAATAACTCCATTTATTATCAATTTCACAAACAGCACGACACTATTTCTCTTACATATTACATATTACATATCTGATCTGGGATCAGCCATGAAAACAACAGCCTGACACAATGCAAGCACAATGAGACCATATTATTGTTCCACGTGTTTCAATGTGACGTCCAGTTACTTCCAAACCACGCCCCTGCACCTCTCCGATTGGCTGCCAGCGCTGTCAGTCAAACTCAGCACTGTTGGAGTTACGGTTCTGTCCCAACGCGGAAATGTGGAGTGTTTGTTGTGATGAAATGGAGTCGGACTCCCACTTCTTTAGCAGCTAACTTTTAGCAGAAACCCGGCCCCCTTTCTCTTTTTAAGAGCTTAGAAATGTCAGTGCCGTTTGAAAATGAAAACGAAGTGGATTTTTCGACGTTAGCTCACGTTTTAGCCGGTGCGCGCGAGGTCCGTAAAGTTCAGCACGCGCACTAAAGGATGGACCGGACACGGTTTGTGTGTCTCTGTCTGCTTATATGTCTGAGCGGACCGTGTTTACAGGTGAGAAATATCCACTTTCCTCAGTGTGTGTGTGTGTTCATGACTGTGGTCTATTTTTGGTCTCGAGCGGTGGGTTAGGGTTATACACTCTCTGGACGCGCGTGACCCCTGTCAAAAATCCAAACACTGATCATTTATTCGTTTGAGAAGACATTAAAATGGCCGACACAGTTCTCACACTGCTCTGAACAGTAAGTCTACATTGTTGCACGTTTTTAAATGATAAATAAACTTATTTTTACAATGTATCACTGATTGGTTGCGCTGAGCTCGAGCGCACCCGGTGGAGAGCGCGCGCGCTGTCGGTGCGGCATTGTTTGAGCGCGTGCATACAGAGCGTCCGCTGCTTATGTTGTATTGTATCGTTTTGTATAGTGTTGTATAGTTGTTCAGTGTTGTGTAATTGTTCAGTGTTGTATAATTGTTCAGTGTTGTGTAATTGTTCAGTGTTGTATAGTTGTTCAGTGTTGTGTAATTGTATAGTGTTGTATAATTGTTCAGTGTTGTGTAATTGTATAGTGTTGTATAGTTGTTCAGTGTTGTATAGTTGTATAATTGTATAGTGTTGTATAGTTGTTCAGTGTTGTATAATTGTATAGTGTTGTATAGTTGTTCAGTGTTGTATAATTGTTCAGTGTTGTGTAATTGTATAGTGTTGTGTAATTGTATAGAGTTGTATAGTTGTTCAGTGTTGTATAGTGTTGTATAGTGTTGTATAGTTGTTCAGTGTTGTTCAGTGTTGTATAGTGTTGTATAGTTGTTCAGTGTTGTTCAGTGTTGTATAGTTGTTCAGTGTTGTTCAGTGTTGTATAGTTGTTTAGTGTTGTATAGTTGTTCAGTGTTGTATATTGTGGTGTTGTGTTGTATGATGGTGTAAATAGTATTGTTCAGCGTGGTGTAGTGTTGTGTAGTGTTGTATAATGTTGTATAGTGTTGTGTTGTATAATGTTGTATAGTGTTGTGTTGTATAATGTATAGTGTTGTGTAGTGTTGTATAATGTTGTATAGTGTTGTGTAGTGTTGTATAATGTTGTATAGTGTTGTGTTGTATAATGTTCTGTAGTGTTGTATAATGTTGTATAGTGTAGTGTTGTATAATGTTGTATAGTGTTGTGTAGTGTAGTGTTGTATAGTGTTGTGTAGTGTAGTGTTGTATAATGTTGTGTAGTGTTGTATAATGTTGTATAGTGTTGTTGTATAATGTTGTATAGTGTTGTGTGTGTTGTATAATGTTGTATAGTGTAGTGTTGTATAATGTTGTGTAGTGTTGTATAATGTTGTGTAGTGTTGTATAATGTTGTATAGTATTGTATAATGTTGTATAGTGTAGTGTTGTATAATGTTGTGTAGTGTTGTATAATGTTGTATAGTGTTGTATAGTGTAGTGTTGTATAGTGTTGTGTTGTACAGTAATATACTTGTGAAGTCTACCTGCTTAGGCTGTAACCTGATGGTCAGCGTATCAATGAATAATAAATAATACAAACATTACGTGCAGCTCTGTATTATAACTTCACCACCTAACAATTACTATATAATAACAATCTTCCTCTTCTTCTTCTTCCTCCTCTTCTTCTTCTTACTGGAGTAGGTAGCATGGTGGTACAGCAGGTAGCACTGCCACATCACGACTCCAGGATCCTGGGTTTGGTCCTGAGTTCAGGTCTATGCATGTTCTCCACGTGTCTGTGGGGGTTCCTCAGGGTTCCTCCGGGTTCCTCACACCTCCCAAAGTGAGGACGCAGATTAGATTAATGTGTGTAACAAAGAGTAAGGGCTTTAGTCGGGGTGCATGAATCATGAGCGCACGCACACAAACACACACACACACTATGTAGAAATAGCTGCAAATATAGGTGTGCTCATGTTCGTTGGGTTAAAGTAAACTTTCATACCCTGCAGACACCTTTGAAGCCTGTGTGTGTGTGCGCGTGTGTGTGTGTGTGTGCGTGTGCGTTTTGTTCAACGGCAATCAAGCAGGATATCCTGGTTAGCACGAAAGCACTAACCCACAGCAATACACACACACACACACACACACACACACACAAACCCCTACCTTAGAAACACAGTGGATATTTCTGCCGGCTCAGATATCACTTATTTTTAACCTGTGTGGTTAACAGTACTAATACATGATCCGAGGTCCGTCTCTCTCCTCGTTTTTTGGAGGTACACAATTTATATCTGAGACGAGGGCAAAGAGTTCCAGCCAAACAGTCATAAAAAATAAAAACGTATGAACAGTGTTATTAGTGGAAGCCAGTGCCATGTTTTTGATGAATCGGTCCCTCCAGGATTTTGCGGTCGTAGAAATAAACTCAAAAAAATAAACTCGAGGAATCTCCGCAGTATTCCGAGGAGCTTGCAGTTCTTCAAAACGACCGTGGATTCGGGCGGAGACGCGTCACGTGACGTCATCACGACGCGTGTTCGGCCAGAGCCCCCTTCCGTTCACGTGCGTCGACCACGAGTACAGCTAAAAGGTCTCGTTTACCAACCAATGCGAAAGAGCGTGCAGAGCACTTTCGTGCGATTGCGATTCCGCCGAATTACAAAAAAAAAACAAAAAACCCTGCAGCAAAATCAAGCGCTTTTGGCCGCAACAAACAATAAAAAAAAAACTTCACACGATCCTGTACGGACTGAATACTTGTACACAGAGGTAGCATGTGTATATATATATATATATATAAAAGAGTGGTCCTAGAGTAGAGCCTTGTGGAACACCGAACTTTACTTTTGTAGAAATAAGTTAATGTTTACATGATAAGGATCAGACAGGAAGGAGGGGTTCTGTTAAAACGTTCCCATCTGTTCTAGGAGAGTGTTGTTATCACCGGTACCACAAGCGGCACAGAGTTTGAGCTACACACACACGGAGACACGACCCTGATCCGAGGCCAGTAGCCCGTCATTTACTACTTTAACCAGCGCTGTCTCGGTGCAGTAACGAGGACGAAACCCTGACGGAAAGATTCCATGTAACCACGGTTACAGAGCTAGGCTCGTAGAGGTTCGGTACTGGCACGCACAGGTTTTTCATTACAGGGAGAATTTCATCACTTTTCAGCGGAAGTGCTAATGCCTCTCGTTGTACTTCTTTGAGAAAATGGAAGCGGGATGAGTCTAATCCCAGTGGGACGAATAATGTTGTAACCCGAGCAAGATGGTTAACTAACTCCCTAACCCTAATCTCCCTCTCTCTCTCTCTCTCTCTCTCTCTCTCTCTCTCTCTCTCTCAGTGTGAAGGAGGGAGCTCTGTCACTCTCCCCGAGTCTCTGCTCTTCGTCTCTACGTTAGATGGGAGTCTACACGCCATTAGCAAACAAACTGGAGATATCAAATGGACTCTGAAGGAAGGTGTGTGTGTGTGTGTGTGTGTGTGTGTGTGTTGTCTTAATGTCTCACGCACACCCTTACCTGAAGTGTACCTGAAATCTTTATTAATCTTAGCTACACTTTTTGTATTTAAGCGATATCTCCCGTTGCAGTGAACATCAGCACGGCTGTGTTAGCTGCACTGCTGGAGTGTTGCCACGGTAACGCTCAGACTGACTGAGTATAAGCCTAGTTAACTGTTTCAGCGTAATAAACTATCGCTGGAATGATCTGCGCTGTTAGAACGCTGCGTGTCCGGTCAGATCAGTGTGCGGGAACTAACTGCCGTATAATAAATGTGTATATATGCGTATGTTATGGAGATAAAGTATAGGAAGCAGGAAATGATGTCATTTTGTTTTCATTTCTTTACCAGATCCAATCATCCAAGTTCCAGTTTACCTGCAGGAGTAAGTGTGTGTGTGTGTGTGTGTGTGTGTGTGTGTGTGTGTTGTCTTCACATCTGTCTAACTCTCTCTGCATTTGTGCCGATCATCAAGAAATGTGAGATCTCATGGTATGCAGCGTGAGGGCGTTTATCTATTTTGAAGGCAGCATTGCAGTTATTTGTTTGTTTGTTTGTTTGTTTGTTTGTTTGTTTATCTGCACCAGATGAATGTCATTTTGTCTGCCTTTAGACCAGGTTTCCTTCCCGACCCCAACGATGGCAGCCTGTACGTGTTAGGATATAAACACAAACAGGGTCTAATGGTGAGTATCCTGAGTGCTTCTGTCAGTGTGTGTGTGTGTGTGTGTGTGTGTGTGTGATGAGAGATTTCTCTTTTCTGTGCAGAAACTTCCCTTCACTATTCCAGAGCTGGTTCAGTCGTCTCCCTGCAGGAGCTCAGACGGCATCCTGTATACAGGTAAACACCCGAGACAAACCCCTCGGCTAGCGGCGCGCGGGCCCGCTCACCTTCACGCAGTTTACTCGGGAGCTCCGCTGCTATGAACGTCATGAAACGCTGCAGATCAGCCCGTCGACATGTGAATGTGGAATGATGGAGAGTTGCACAGGTGTTTCGAACTCTCTGATACGAGCTGGTGCTCTCTGGAAGCCCCATTATATACATTAATCACCTTCTGTCTCATTTAGCATCCACACAGTGCAAATCACTTCTGTACTTTAGAGCTCGTGTTTATAAACGAATCCGCCGTACTGACCGGCAGCGTTCTCCGAAATCAGGGTATCCCTGCTTTTGAAAATGATTCTTTGACACTACGTAGTATTGTATACTACGTTTTGCTAGTGTTTGTCCGTGACTGATATGATACCGCATTACGTTTCCTCAGAGAGGGACGTGCGAGAGCCGTTTCATTCTCTACATGGTGGATTTCCTCAGGGAGGACAGGTGCAGTGGAGATTAACACACACACACGCTTTGTTTGAAGAGAGAAATAGTCGACGTGAAGAAGGAAACGCTTAAGGAAGTTCTCTCCTTAAAAGCAAACACAGCGCATTAACGCTCGCTTTTTTCAAGGGGCGTAGAAAAAAAAAGGTAAAACCGGTGCGGTCAGTTTACAAGCCAAGATTAAGTGTGAATTGGAAAGAGAGAGAGTTTTAATTCTTAAATCAAATCTTTGGTAAAGCTAGGATACATCAATGCATGTTCAGTGTAACTGAACTGAATCATACCGGATCTGACCGGAATCGAATCGTATCGGTGCTGAATCGAGTTGAAGCGTATCGAATTGTATCGGTGCTGAATTGCATCGAATCTTACTGAACTGCGTTGAAGCATATTGAATCATATGGGTTCTGAATCAGATCATATCGGATCAGGAGTGAACTGAAGTGTATCGAATCGTATAGGTGCTGAATCATATTGAATCATATTGGATCAGGAGTGAACTGAAGTGTATCGAATCGTATAGGTACTGAATCATATTGAATCATATTGAATCATATGGGTTCTGAATCAGATCATATCGGATCAGGAGTGAACTGAAGTGTATCGAATCGTATAGGTGCTGAATCATATTGAGTCATAATGAATCATATGGATTCTGAATCAAATCATATCGGATCAGTGGTGAACTGAAGTGTATCCAGTTGTAATGAAATTGAATCGTATCGGATCAGTGGTGAACTGAAGTGTATCGACTCGTATAGGTGCTGAATCATATTGAATCATATGGGTTCTGAATCAGATCATATCGGATCAGTGGTGAACTGAAGTGTATCGAATCGTATAGGTGCTGAATCATATTGAATCATATTGGATCAGGAGTGAACTGAAGTGTATCGAATCGTATAGGTACTGAATCATATTGAATCATATTGAATCATATGGGTTCTGAATCAAATCATATCGGATCAGTGGTGAACTGAAGTGTATCCAGTTGTAATGAAATTGAATCGTATCGGATCAGTGGTGAACTGAAGTGTATCGACTCGTATAGGTGCTGAATCATATGGGTTCTGAATCAGATCATATCGGATCAGTGGTGAACTGAAGGGTATCGAATCGTATCGGTGCTGAATCATATTGAATCATATTGGATCAGGAGTGAACTGAAGTGTATCGAATCGTATAGGTACTGAATCATATTGAATCATATTGAATCATATGGGTTCTGAATCAAATCATATCGGATCAGTGGTGAACTGAAGTGTATCCAGTTGTAATGAAATTGAATCGTATCGGATCAGTGGTGAACTGAAGTGTATCGACTCGTATAGGTGCTGAATCATATTGAATCATATGGGTTCTGAATCAGATCATATCGGATCAGTGGTGAACTGAAGTGTATCGAATCGTATAGGTGCTGAATCATATTGAATCATATTGGATCAGGAGTGAACTGAAGTGTATCGAATCGTATAGGTACTGAATCATATTGAATCATATTGAATCATATGGGTTCTGAATCAAATCATATCGGATCAGTGGTGAACTGAAGTGTATCCAGTTGTAATGAAATTGAATCGTATCGGATCAGTGGTGAACTGAAGTGTATCGACTCGTATAGGTGCTGAATCATATGGGTTCTGAATCAGATCATATCGGATCAGTGGTGAACTGAAGGGTATCGAATCGTATCGGTGCTGAATCATATTGAATCATATTGGATCAGGAGTGAACTGAAGTGTATCGAATCGTATAGGTACTGAATCATATTGAATCATATTGAATCATATGGGTTCTGAATCAAATCATATCGGATCAGTGGTGAACTGAAGTGTATCCAGTTGTAATGAAATTGAATCGTATCGGATCAGTGGTGAACTGAAGTGTATCGACTCGTATAGGTGCTGAATCATATGGGTTCTGAATCAGATCATATCGGATCAGTGGTGAACTGAAGTGTATCGAATCGTATCGGTGCTGAATCATATTGAATCATATTGGATCAGGAGTGAACTGAAGTGTATCGAATCGTATAGGTACTGAATCATATTGAATCATATTGAATCATATGGGTTCTGAATCAAATCATATCGGATCAGTGGTGAACTGAAGTGTATCCAGTTGTAATGAAATTGAATCGTATCGGATCAGTGGTGAACTGAAGTGTATCGACTCGTATAGGTGCTGAATCATATGGGTTCTGAATCAGATCATATCGGATCAGTGGTGAACTGAAGTGTATCGAATCGTATCGGTGCTGAATCATATTGAATCATATTGGATCAGGAGTGAACTGAAGTGTATCGAATCGTATAGGTACTGAATCATATTGAATCATATTGAATCATATGGGTTCTGAATCAAATCATATCGGATCAGTGGTGAACTGAAGTGTATCCAGTTGTAATGAAATTGAATCGTATCGGATCAGTGGTGAACTGAAGTGTAT
Organism: Ictalurus furcatus; assembly: GCF_023375685.1. Lineage (NCBI taxonomy): Eukaryota > Metazoa > Chordata > Actinopteri > Siluriformes > Ictaluridae > Ictalurus > Ictalurus furcatus. The sequence goes on from NC_071280.1 coordinate 486,177, forward strand.
CGACTTGTATAGGTGCTGAATCATATTGAATTATATGGGTTCTGAATCAAATCATATCGGATCAGTGGTGAACTGAAGTGTATCGACTCGTATAGGTGCTGAATCATATTGAATCATATTGAATCATATGGATTCTGAATCAAATCATATCGGATCAGTGGTGAACTGAAGTGTATCGACTCGTATAGGTGCTGAATCATATTGAATCATATGGGTTCTGAATCAATTCATATCGGATCAGTGGTGAACTGAAGTGTATCGAATCGTATAGGTGCTGAATCATATTGAATCATATTGGATAAGGAGTGAACTGAAGTGTATCCAGTTGTAATGAAATTGAATCGTATCAGATCAGTGGTGAACTGAAGTGTATCAAATCATTACTTATCGTTACTTATTACTTATGTTTATCGTTTGTGTCATGGAAAGTCAGTCTTTTCAGCCTAAGTCAAAAAACTTCAAAGACAGAGTCTTCAAAGGTTAGCGGTTGTTAAAAAGTAAATAAACTTTATTGAAACAATAACGTGAGACAGTCTGCAGAAAGTCTAAATTATTGTTTCAATAAAGTTTATTTACTTTTTAACAACTACTAGCCCTCTGTCTTTGAAGTCAAAAGACTTAGGCTGAAAAGATTGATTTCCCACGACATTTGAAAGCGGGAGATTCATACCCCTACACTTTTCTGTGAATGTGTGTGTGTGTGTGTGTGTGTGTTGTACAGGTAAAAAGCAAGACACCTGGTTTGTAGTGGATCCTCAGACAGGTGAGAAACAGACGAGTTTAAGCACTGCGTCCTCTGATTCCATCTGTCCATCGGCTCCTCTCCTCTACATCGGACGCACAGGTCAGCGCTCGCACTTCTGCCTCCACGGAATAAAGCTGTTTCTCTGTTTATTCAACTGCGAAGGTTCATCTGAGGTGGAAGTGTGTGAGTGTGTGAGTGTGTGAGTGAGTGTGTTACACGTCTTGTGAAATATATAACGAATACTACTACAATAATAATAATAATACTTTGCTTGATTCAGCTCCACAGCTTCAAAACAACTCTCTCTCTCTCACACACACACACACACACACACACACACACACACACAGGAGGCTGGAGAGATTATAAGATACATTTCTGGTTATGTTTTTAAAAAAGTAAAAGTTGTAGTGATTGAATTTGTTGGGTTTATATTTAGAGTACATGATCACCATGTTTGACACCAAGACACAGGAACTGCGCTGGAACGCCACCTATAACGATTACTCCGCCCCTCTGTACGATGACCAGAAATACGATTACAGTGAGTTCCACCTACGCACAGTCGTCAAAGTGTAACCAGTAATATGTTGTTTTTAAGCACCCGTGCGTGTGTGTGTGCGTATGTGTGTGTGTGTGTGCGTGTGACGCAGAGATGTCCCACTTTGCGTCGAGCAGCGACGGCCTGGTGGTGACGGTGGACCGCGACTCGGGCGACATGCTGTGGATGCAGAAGTTTGACTCCCCGGTAGCCGGAGTTTACCTGTGGATTCAGGACAGCCTGCGGCGAGTGCCTCACCTCACTGTCGCCACGGAAACGCTGCGATATCTCACGTTCATGGCGCAAAACACGCACTCGCACCCCATGAGGTGGACCTACCAGTTTACCCAGGAGCAGCACAGCACCAAAACACAGCTCGTGTAAGACGTGCACGCGTACACTAATATCCTGTTCTTCCCGAGCGCTGTTGATCTCTGGATTCTGATTGGTCAGAAGGTGTTGCTTAACCGCTCACGTGACGAGAGACTTTATTTTTAAGAGAGTAAAAAAGAGAGAGTCTGGTGAGGGAACAACTTGAGGTTTTAGCTACAAGGACATTGTTTCACGGCATGAAATGTAACTAGAAATGGATAAAAAGTACGACATTCTGTTCTATATTGATAAAAAGTGTGTGTGTGTGTGTGTGTGTGTGTGTGTGTGTGTTCTTTTTCCCCCAGTCCGTCTTTGTACGTAGGGAAAATGGATTCTCACCTCTACGCCTCCACCTCTCTCGTCCATGAAGGAGTCACTGTAGTGGTAAGTTCCACTCTCGTCCATTCTCATTCGTTACAGCTAGTGACCTTTGACCTCTGACGTTCTCTCGCTGCCAGCCTCACGGCCTCACGCTGGCACGTATCGAGGGGCCAACGACGGCGGGCGTGACGGTGGGGAATGGGCGGGGCGAGTGTGAGATCACGCCCAGCACCGACGTCAAGATCCCACCGGGAAGCACCAACCCGCTGCAGAACCAGTGGCTACTGATAGGTTCGGTCCACACACACACACACACACACACACACACACACACACGATTACACCACTTACCTGATGGATTAACGCCCCTCATTACAAGTGTTCAGAAGTCTGAGTTGACCATCAGTGTTTATAAAAGGTTACGGATAGTTCACCAAAGTAGGTTTAGCATATTATGCAAATTAGTTACAATCTGAGTGGGCGGGGTTAAACGCGTCTTTGCACTTTTTGTCAAGTAATCAGGGAAAAAAGAATTGTGGTTGGACAACTTGCACTACTGCGCCACCAATGGCCTGATTGGACTCGGCACCTTCGCGATTGGACCCCCTAATTAGTGTGGAACGACGGAACAGCTTTCGGCAGAGCCACACGCTGCACTTGACCTTCAGTAACTCCGCTTGTCTCCGCCCACTTTACATCACGCTGTCGTGGGTTATTTTACAGTAACAGCACGCCCCCAAGTGGTTTATTCCTTTACTTATCTGCTGGCAAGATGCTCTGTCAGTCCATTAGAACACCTTGTGTGTGTGTGTGTGTGTGTGTGTGTGTGTGTGAAGCCCTACCTTCCTCTTTTGTCTCTTTTTTTTTTTTTTTGTACATATTTTGCAAGACAGACTTAGTCATGTAAACGTCACCGGGCAACTTAGCAACTGTTCCCCAAATTCTCCCAACAGTTTGCTCAATTTGTTTTTGTTTGTGTGTTTGTTTGTTTGTTTATTTCCATTTCCATTGTTAACGTGAAACAAACAGCTGAAATAAACAGAACCGTTACAGAGACATCAGTCTCGTTGCATCACACTTCCCCGAGCGGTTGCACAAGTTTAATTTCATTTATTTTCCTTCCACTTTTCCTGGTGTGTGTGTGTGTGTGTGTGTGTGTGTGTGTGTGTGTGTGTGTGTGTAGGCCATCATGAAGTTCCCCCTGTGGCCCACACCACCATGCTGAGAGAATTCCCGGAGAACCTGCAGCACTCCGGTGACGTCATCCCTCCCCGAGGTTCCTCTTCAGCGTATCGGCCCGGAGCGCGCCCAGTCAGTTATACATACATGGACTTGTTATTTGTTTGTTTGTTTGTTTGTTTGTTTGTTTAACGTATGTACATGTTTTACACACAGAGGAGCCCAGTGTATAAAGCTAATTCCGCAATCACTAGAATTCTACAGGCGAGCGCATTCGCATGTTTCATCTGCGTCCAGCGCTCACGTCCGCGTACAACTCGTAACTCGTGAACTACGAATTTTCGGCGGCAAAACGTAGTCAAGGAGTCGATTTCCAGTGTGATAGTCGTATAACTGAGCATTATTAATGTGGGGATTCACCCGAACAGAAAGAAAAGACACGCCGTAGAGTTTAAGGGTGGTTCCGTGATCCGCTCCAAGTAGCGCGTCCGGGTCGTCGTCCCGTAATCCCGGTAATTCCCAACGCAGCGTCGGTTTTGTATATATTTTGCACATACGTTCCATTCCTTTTGTTAAACACGCGTATTGTTACGTTTGAATCATCTCGACATCTTGTGCGTAGATGCCCCGAGTGACACGTGAAAGTTCTTCCGCCATGCTGCCGGACTCTTTGACCTCTGACCCCGTGACCTCGTTCTTGGTGACGCTGCTGCTCGCCACACTGCTAGCGTTCTTGTTCAGCTACAAGCGAGTAAGTGTGTGTGTATTAAATCTGATGTAGCGTTCGTGCTGTGGCTCCGGCTACGCGTCCGGCTGCACGACCTTTACGATGTGGACGCGGTATACGAACGCTTCTCGACCGAGTTTCCGTTTGTCTTCCACTAGCAGGTCAGAAAAATGCCCCGATCAGAACCGACGATGGATTCCAGACTCTTAATAGATAACACCAGCCAGACCAGTCAGGTTTTGCCCACAGGAAGTGACGTCGTCGACTCATCGTCGGCTTACAGCGTCGGCGACCGGTCCGATCACAGCAGCTCGGCGTCGTCCGATCAAACCCGGCCTCGCTCGAGCACTCAGGACTCGGTCCCGACAACCGCCTCGAACTTTTCCCGAGATTCAGACGGTGAGAAACGTACACTCGCTCTCCATTTTGTGTTAAGAAGTACGGCATGAAGTGTGTGTGTGTGCGTGTGTGTGTGTGCGCGCAGTGTTATTTATTTATTTATTTATTTATTTTAAAGTACCGATCTATGACACTTCCCAAGTTGTAATCTCTGTCAATGAATCAAATGACAAATGAATCAAATGAATCAAATGAATCAGATTACAACCGGAACTCCACCTCCTCGCGTATAGATCTGTTTGCTGAAATGACCGAGTATAATGTCGGCTTCCAGATTGTTCAGTAAAGGTTTACGCCCATTTTCAGACGCGCAGCCGGACGTGGTGGAAGTGGGTAAAATCTCCTTCAGCCCTTCTGAAGTGCTGGGACACGGCACAGAGGGGACCTTCGTGTTCAGGTGAGTGCTCCGTTCTGATTGCTCGGAAGGTTGTCGATTAGTCTTCTCTGACAGTAGGTAACACGCCCGTCCTTGTACGTTTCGTGATCGTCCGGATAGTAGCAGCTCGTGCGCAGAGACGTGCGCAGAGACGTGCACGGCGGATTATTAACGTTACGAGAGAGGGACCGAGCGTTTATAGCTGCCGTAGCGTCAGAGAACAGGAACTGCGTGTAGCTCTAAACGGATATAACATGATGTTATTCTTTAATCAGTCAGAATTGTGATTGCTGTAACCTGTGTGTGTGTGTGTAAAGAGGTCACTTTGACGGGCGACACGTAGCAGTGAAGCGTATCCTGCCTGAGTGTGTGGAGTTCGCCGAGCGCGAGGTCCAGCTGCTGCGTGAATCAGACGAGCACCCCAACGTCATCCGCTACTTCTGCACCGAGCGTGACCGTCAGTTCATCTACATCGCCATCGAGCTGTGTGCTGCCACCTTACAGCAGGTGTGTGTGTGTGTGTGTGTGTGTTATTGTGAAAATCATGATTTTGAGTGTGCGTATCTGATCTGCTTCTCTTTTTTGTTTTTTTTGAAATAGTGGTTTATATAAGTATTCCCCCCCCCTGTAGTTTCTCCAGGTTGTGTAGTGCTGGGACGATTTATGCCGTGAATCCACACGAGTATACCGTAATGCAGAGACGGTGGAGAAAGTCACTACAGCGTGCAAATAAAATAAGTTGGGATTGCGTACGTCCGTTAGTTCTGGCGCGGGCAGACGTGAGGAGATGAATAGAGCAGAGCGGAGTTCTGGAAGAGTATCGCTCCGGGTTCGGGTGTAAAATAATATCCCAGCATTCAGTCTGTTAGTAAACAAACAGAAAGGATACGGCGGGCACCCGAGTGAGCGACGGTTACACTAACACCACCGCGCTCCACGTTTCTATCGGGGGCGTAATCCCAATCAGGTCCATTTCACATGCGACAGGGGGTGAATACTTATGCACAGCACTGTCTGCTGACATTTTTTAAATAAATAAATAAATAAATAAACAAACGTCTCGTACGCGTGTATTTGTCCGTAGTATGTCGAGGACCCGAGCTGTCCGTGTTCCGGCCTGGATCCCGTGACTCTGCTGGAACAGACGATGTTCGGACTCAATCACCTTCACTCCCTCAACATCGGTCAGTTTCCGTGGTAACAGCCCCCCGGGTGAATATGCAGGATGTTGTACTGCTGTTAGACACTTACCCAGAGGTTAGAAAGTCGACACGTCATTCTGGTGAATTATATTTATTTAGAATTCAGACACAGCAACGTATCGTTACCGCAGACAGTGAGTGTGTGTGTGTGTGTGTGTGTGTGTGTGTGTGTGTGAGCGCGTCGGTTGGGAGGGATTCTAGAACATTCCTCGGATCCTCTCACGTTTGCCGTGCCGTGGTATGGATTGGTGACGCTCTCCCCGTGCGTGTGTGTTTTATGGCTCTCTCTGTTCTGTTCCTTCAATCAGTTCACAGAGACCTGAAGCCTCGGAACATTCTCCTGTCGACGCCGGGAGCGCTCGGCCGGGTGCGAGCCGTCATCTCCGATTTCGGACTGTGTAAAAAGCTTCCGGACGGCCGGCACAGTTTCAGCCTGCGCTCCGGGATCCCAGGAACGGAGGGCTGGATCGCTCCGGAATTACTGAGCGGTGTGGAGAAAGGAAACCCTGTACGATTAGGATAATAAGAATAATAAGAAGAATAATAATAATCAGCTTTATGATGTAGAGTTTTGTACCACAGCTCTGTTGAACTCTTGACTCTGATTGGTTAGGACGTGTTGATTCATTTTCTTATTCCTGATTTCTGTAACTTGGGTATAATGACAGCTTTCCCACGTCAAAAGACGTCAACACTTTGATGTGTTGTTATTGGAAAATAATCCGCTTTATCCTGATACCAGTGACTCCGCTTTATCGCACCACCCTACCGGGGATTATTTTCCCATAACACCACCACCCCAAGTGTGTCAGTTCTTACGAATACAGTGAACCTGGAGGAAATAGCGTTTAAGTTATTGTTTACTGTGTGTGTGTGTGTGTGTGTAGACGAGTGCGGTGGACGTGTTCTCAGCCGGCTGTTTGTTTTATTACGTGGTATCCAGAGGACAGCATCCGTTCGGGGACACGCTGCGGCGTCAAGCTAACATCCTCTGTGGGGCGTACAGTCTGGAGAACTTTATGGAGGATATACACGGTGTGTGTGTGTGTGTGTGTGTGTGTGTGTGTGTGTGAGAGATTTGTTCCTCTTGTGTAACATTGCTTTACTTCACATTATTTTGTCTTTTTTCCCCTGCTCGCGTACGTGTTAATAAACTCCAATCAGCCGTAAATTATTCAGCATTCAGATTAAGCCACGCCCACAAAACTCCACAGAGCACCAAAAACAACAAAACGGCGACTACACGGGTGAAAGAGCGTGTCCTGACTAATCCTGACCCTAACCCTAGTCTTGTTCGTTCCTTCACGTACACGTTTCCCGCTTTTTGTGAACTGTTTTAGAGGACGTCGTCGCCAGAGATTTGATCGAAATGATGATCAGTGCAGATCCGGAGTCCCGGCCCGCCACGGCCTCGGTTCTGAAACATCCGTTTTTCTGGAGGCCGGATAAACAGCTGCAGTTCTTCCAGGTAAAAACGTGAAGCGTGAGAACATCAGCACTTCTGCTGAATATATACAGATGCTATTTACAGAGTTTATAGAATACGTGATAAGTTATTGATGACTGAAAATCGTGTGTGTGTGTGTGTGTGTGTGTTGTAGGATGTCAGTGATCGTATAGAAAAGGAGCCAGCAGAGAGCCCTATCGTGGTCCGATTGGAGACGTCGGGCCGATCGGTGGTCCGAACCAACTGGAGAATGCACATCTCGGCGCCTCTACAGGCCGGTTAGTGGAACTGCAGCCTTTTTTTTTTTCACAGCACCAAACATGTTTTTTTTTAACCATGGCTCTTAAAAGACTCTGGGCGTGTCACAGTGCTGTCACATAAGATTCATCTAACCCGAACGGTCGTTAGGAAAAATAAAGACACGATTGGTGTGCGTGCACGCCGCCGTCCCGTGCGCTGGACCTCCGGCTCTGTGCAGAACAGACGGTCCTCACTGTCACCGTGTCGGTTGTAGAGGAATAACCGTTTCCAGTCTCACTATCCGCCGTGTCTCTCTTCTGTGTGTCAGATCTGAGGAAATTCCGCACGTATAAAGGGAACTCGGTCAGAGACCTGCTCAGAGCTATGAGAAATAAAGTGAGTACTTTATTATTATTATTATTATTATTATTAAAATATAATCTGGTCTGTATGTCGTGTGAATGATGTGCGCCTGTAGTCACCTCGCTTCCGAAGTCGGTGAACAGAACCCTAAGGGTTAACAAATTCAAACGTGTGTGTGTGTGTGTGTGTGTGTGTGTGTGTGTTTCAGAAGCATCATTACCACGAACTCCCACCTGAGGTTCAAGCGGCGCTCGGTGAAGTCCCAGAAGGCTTTGTGGCGTATTTCACCTCGCGCTTCCCGCGGTTACTGCTGCACACACACACTGCACTGAGCATCTGCGCTCCTGAGAGACCGTTCCACCCCTATTACCACAACTAAACACACACACACACACACACACACACACACACACACACACACACACACACACACATGGCATGAAGAGGATGTGATGCAGGACAAAACACTCAGCATTCAGGAATCTTTATGGAAGGATTTTATAGACACCGTGTGTCCCGAGTCGTGGGGTTCGGAACGCGTCCAGGCTGAAACACTAGCGCTGCCGTCTCCCGTGGAACTACTGATGCGATCATGCATGACGGCCAGCATTTTCTCCCTTTCCTTCACCGAGGAGGGGCGGTTCCTCGGCTGCAGTCGTCATGGAAGCCGCCCTCTGAGGTTTTAAACCCGGAATCCCTGATGGGGAACGCACCAGAATAGATTTGCTTTCCGAAGACGCGGCGTGTTTGTCTTTCACCGCCGCTATGCCACGAGCTCGACCGGAACAAATTCACCGGCGAGTCGTTCCCGAGAGCGTTTACACGATCCGCTCGGCGTCAGATCAGCCTCTATACGATTCTACATCGGCCGTTTATTTATTTCAGCATTTCACACGCACGCCGTTTTTAATTTTTTTTAAACACGGTCGTTTTATAAAGGCGGACAAGACTAGCCGTCGAATCGGGACAAAAGTAATGGCGCCCTGTAAATGAGCCGTGTCCGCCTCTGCGTTTGCTGTTCAGCCTTCACTGCCAACACTTCAGCGAGATTGATTATCAATATAAATAATCGCTTATCGGAATTCCCACAAACTTTTATGATAATTTAAACAGTGTACCACTAGGAATTTGTTCACGCTGATTATACCGAAGACGTAACTGTTTACACGCGTAACTTACCGTTCCCTGCATAAGTATTCACACCTTTCAGTGAACCCGGAGCACGGTGGCGGTAGCGTCACGTCACGTCACGTCGCGTGAACCTAGCTCACAGGTGGAATTCCAGCCACGTACACAGCGTTGATTAACGTAAAAGCACCTGTTACAGCCGCAGATCTTCCTATTGCTCAGTATTTTAATATTTTACAGTTGCGTTACTGAAAAGATGCTAAACGACACGAAGCCGGTCCACAGAGTTTTAAAATAATATATTAATGGGGTGTCATTTCACACCGTGCCCTTCTACTGCATTCTGATCCAGCGTGCTCACCCTCAGAAAGGCTCGATTCACCATTCAAGAGAACCGAAGCCGAGATGTGTTACTCGTGTGGAGATTTTCTACAGGACGGGAAGTGACATGGCTGTAAACGACTGGTGTTTATCACTCGGGATTTATTTATTATTTCAGTTACATGAAGTAAAAAAAAATCTGTTTTGTAACAATAACATTGAAGATTTCTTCCAGTTGGGAAATAAATCTGACTGTTTTGGAAGTGTTTATGCTCGACGTGTCCTGCAGCGTGTGTGTGTGCGTGTGCGTGGGTCATTTCGAACACCAATTTTAGTTCCTGATGCTAAATTAGTTCCTCTTTCAACAAGAAACGGAGATCAGCGAAGGCTAATTCGCAGCAGCTTTTAGCTTACAGAACAGATCCTTGATGGTATTGAAGCGTCTCTAATCTTTAAATCAGTGCAGAAGAAGAGATACTTCAACAAAAAGGAGCTTTATTAAATTGAATACACAGTTTCATACAATTCCATTGAACTTGTGGCTTTCGAGTAAAGCCATAAAAGCTTTATATAAAAAAAAACCAGACAGACGAAAGGGAAACCAAGAAAAAAAACAAACAAAAATGTACATGATACAGCAGAGAGGACGTGGAGCATGGGCACGTGGAGCATGGGCACGTGGAGCATGGGCACGTGGCGCCTTCCCTCCCCACGAGTTAAAAAAAGGGAGAGAGAGAGAGAGAAAAGACAGAGGAAAATGTACAGTTTGGGAGGTTCAGTCACAGTCCAGAGTGGTGAGGACTAGCGGGCGGAGGCCGTGGTGGCTGTGCTTTTGCAGGCCAGGAGTTTCTCCACCATGCTGCGGCCGTAGCGCAGGCGCGCGGCCAGCTGATTACAGCAGCCGTGCTCCTCGATCAGACTCATCTTGTAGGTGCGGAAGTCACGGCGCTCGTTGATGTACGTCACGGCACCCATGAGTGGGCATAGGATCAGCTTCGTGTGGTCCTACAACATAATACGTAAAAATATATTTACAGATTTAACCTGTAAGGATTAAAACTAAATGTTTTTTTTTTTTAAACAGTGAATTCATGTAGTTCCAACTCCCTAAACAAAAAGACAGCGAAGAAGTGTTTCGAAGCGGTTCCTTACAGAGTCTAAACTACGACACGGCGATGCGTGGTGAACCTGTGGATATGACTCTTACCGGATCACATCAGAAGTAAATCAGATCAGTGCTGAATCGAGTCAGTATTAATTGAGGGTGTACTGAATCATATCGGTGCTGAATCGAACCTAATTGAATCAGTAGTGAATTGAGTATGCTGAATCGAATCAGTAGTGAATCGAGTCGAATTGAATCAGTAGTGAATTGAGCATGCTGAATCGAATCAGTAGTGAATTGAGTATGCTGAATCAAATCAGTAGTGAATTGAACCTAATTGAATCAGTAGTGAATTGAGCATGCTGAATCGAATCAGTAGTGAATTGAACCTAATTGAATCAGTAGTGAATTGAGCATGCTGAATCGAATCAGTAGTGAATCGAACCTAATTGAATCAGCAGTGAATCGAGTCGAATTGAATCAGTAGTGAATTGAGGGCGAATCGAATCAGATCAGTAGTAAAGTGAATGGTTCCTTGTTTACCCGTATCGTGTTGTCTGATGGGAGATTGAAACCCGTACTCTCAGCCATTAACTGCGGCAAGAGTAATCCCCATGAACCGTGAGAACACACGTGATTAGTTTTTCAGTATGGCAGCAGTTCAAACCTGGAAGAAGTTGATCTGCACCGTGCCGTTGCTCAGGTGGAGCACGATGGCGCTCTTCGTGCGGAACCAGTGGCGCAGGTAGGGCAGGCGCGTGAGCTCGTCTCCGTCGCGCGGCGTGATGTTAGCACCCGCCTTCAACAAGTGCTCGCTCATGTAGTTCCTGAAATACTTCAGCAGAGTGATCTAAAAGGACCGAAGGGGGAGGAGGGGGGGCTGTAAGTGTGGGTCAGTGATGAATTCGGTAAGGAATAAACCACTGGGGTGTGCGCAGTTACAGGAAATTAAATCAGCGATGCAGACGTGTACAGCGTACCTTTTTAGAGAGGGCAGCGGGGTAGGAGCGCACGCTGAGGTAAGACTCCGCCCCGACGCGGTCGATGTACTGCAGACTGTCTCCGTCTTCGTACATGATCAAGCGGGTGGAGTCGTTGAACAAAACGCCGACGCTGTTATCACACAGCTGATACCCTACAGACAGAGACAGAGAGACAGACAGAGAGAGGACACACTGCGTTCAGCTCAGTCATTTATTCAGCCGTGTTCAGGACAGCTTCAACTCCGAAATGAACAAATGTAAAGTGGTCTTTGTAAATATTAAACAATGTGCCAAAAATAGCAATATGGCTGCTAATATCATTAGCCGTGAATGATTTTTTCTCCCAGGAAGCATTTCTCTCATCATGCCACACACACAGTGTTCATTCCCCCTGAGCGGAACCATAGCGCGTTCTCTTCAGTACGGTTTTACGAGGACCTCAAGCCCTACACGACCCTCAGAGCCAACGTTTTACTCTTTTGCTTCCTTTAATTACGTCCAGCGTGAAAACCAAACGGCAAACGAGCCAAAAGAATCCATCAGAGTAATAGTGAAAGCTCTGGAGTGAGGCAGGACCGTCGGATTCCAGAGATTTGAAGGGGATTCAGACATAATACACGGAGAGAGTGTGTGTGTGAAATTACCTAGGCCATACTTATCGGAGTAATCGACCCATTTGCTGATCCAGAAGATGGGGATGCAGGCCGGGTCCTCAGCTTCCTCTGTTAGAACAAAAAAAAAAAAAAAGATCAATTATGCTGTAGTGTAAAGTCGTTATGTGAAACACTAAAGAAGTAAAAAAAAAAAAAAAAAAAACAGACTGAAGTTCCTCGTATAGGTGTGAAACCGGGTCAATGGAAGACGGTACCTTGCCGTATGAACTCTCTCTCTGATGGCCTGGCCGTGTTGAGGCTCGTCAGCTGCTGCAGCATGTCGGTCAGGTGGCAGTCGGGCTGTTCTGGTCCGTCCCTGAATCCGGAAAAATGGGTCATCAGTTTTAGGAGTATTGACTTTGTCAAGAAAGATCGAAGGAGGTATTTTAGGAGTGTTTATGAAAAATTTTAGCGGGACCACCACCCACTAACTCGGACCTTGGCTCCTCTTTCAGAAGCTGCTCCACCTTCCCTATTTTCTCAATCGGACTGTCGGTTTCTGCAAATAACCACAAGAACAAACTCCGTTTCAAGCTCAATGCTTTTGTTTGCTTTTCTTTTCCTTGTGTGTGTGGAACGTGCACAAGTGTGTACCTTTATTAAAAGTTGAGAGAGGTTTGCGATGCAGGCCGGCCTCCAGGCTGGAGGGGGCGATAGAGAACCTGGGCGGTACGGTCAGGCAGGACGTCGGCAGCCTCAGAGGAACGTAACCTGAGGTGAAGAACTCGTCTGCGAGCAGGTCGGCGACGGAAGGGCGGAGCGTGGGGTCGGCGTGCAGCATCCGCCGGATTAGCGCCGTGGCCACGGGGTTAATGTGCTACACCGAGAGTGAGGGAGGGAACACGGACACTTTCATTCCAGGATACACAACGTGCGTCACGGCTAAAGATACACAGCTGGCGGAAATCTCTTCTGAAAAGCTTTAAACTGGAATAAATAACTCCGTATTTCGCTCACCCTGGGAATGGTGTAATCGTTCTTTTTGATGCGGACGTACGTCTCCTTCAGGCACGTCGTCTCGAACGGCGGCTTTCCCACCAGCAGCGTGTACCTAACATCCGACACAGCGTTCTGAATCAGAAACCGTTTCCTGAACAATCACCCGAACGTGTCGAGGAGACAGCAGTGTTAGCGTTTACGTACAGAATGCAGCCCAGGGACCAGACGTCCACCTCAAAACTGTGGCCTTTCTTGCACAGCACCTCGGGGGCGATGTAGTTCGGCGTGCCGCACAGCGTCTTCTTCCTCTCGCCGTCAAACTCGATCTTGGTGGCCAAGCCGAAGTCACCTGAGAGACGGGAGATTTACGGGGCCGGAAATGTAATCGGCTGCGTCGTGCGCGTTTGATCTGATGTTGTGTAGTGGATAACTACGACGGTCTAATCCTACAAGAATCTCGCGTAATTCAAAATAAGCACAGAGGAATATTTTATATCTAGGAAACCTTCAGGACAGAGTGTCGACTACTCAATCTGAACGGATGACTGACACAAAGACGTGACACGTGAATCTCCTGGCTCACCAATCTTAACCTCCATGTCGTCGCTCAGGAACAGGTTGCCCAGTTTCAGGTCACGGTGGATGACTCTGTTGTTGTGGAGGTAGTGAACGCCCTGGACCGTCTGGCGCATGAAGTATCTCGCCTCGGGCTCCGTCACGGCCTTCCTGCGCTTGTGCAGCTCCAAGAGGGACTGGAAGTTCAGTCAGAGAAATTAAACATCACACCCAGGATCGGGCGATTTAACAAAACGTTCACTGAAGAAAAATAAATAAATAAAATACATAAATAGATTTTAAAACGTTCAAGTGAAGTCAGTTTTTTTTTTTTAAAAAATTAATAATTAAATAAATAAAACATTTAAAAGTTGTTTTGAAAGCTAAGATGATGAAATTAAACCTTTATTAAATGTTCGGAATTGAGAAAAACATTGTGTAAACAAATGGAAGCGTTCATAAATAAAAGAAAAAGGACTTTAAAAAGTGTGATTTTTGAGAATATTAACCGTTTTCAGGCATTTCTTGCACAGCTTTACATAATACATTTATACATAATTTAAAAATAAATAAATAAATAAATAAATAAATAAATAAAATTCTATGTACAGCAAAGAAGAAAAAAAGGTAAGAACATTAAAAAAAATGTTTTTAAATTATATGCGCGTGTTGAACATTCAAACGCTGGCGACTGTGACGTCACATCCGGTCGTTTAAAATCCACTGCACACAGACGCCGGGTGTAAGCAAAAGTTTTAAACCTACTCCAAATTGGGAAAATATCATATAAATAGGTTAAAACTGAGTTTTACAAAAAAAAAAAAAAATGATATCGGATAAGTTGTAAAAAAAAATAATAAATAATCCAAACAGTTAGTTAGTTTGTTTGTGTAGTGCTCAGTGTTAGCCAGCTAGCAGAGTTCGACCGTTGGCTGAAGGAGTTAGCTAGATAGCAAGAAAAGCTAGCGGACACTGCTGCGCGTGCTAATAAGGTAGGTTGGGTAAATATGTTGGGTTTTTTTCCCCCGTAAAAGACATGAAGGAATGGTATAATTCCTGAACAGTGTTTTTAAAGAAGGGTGAAAAGACTGCACGAGCTATAAACCCGAGTTTAACAACACTACTACTAACCCTACTAGTACTACTAACTAGTACTACTACTACTAGCACAGAGCTGTGGAGTGTAGTGTAGTGCACTAGGTGTTCATGGCGTTTAGGACACAGCCCGAGGCAGGTAGAGCTCACCCTTCTCCTGCAGATCTCCAGCACGACGAACACGAAGTCATCGTCCTCGAAGAAGCCGTGGAAGCCGACGACGTGCGGGTTGTCCAGGCTCTTGTGGATGGCGATCTCCGTGCTCATCTTCTCCTTCTGGTGCGGTTTCATTAGCAGCGACTTGGGCACGACTTTCCCCGCGAACACCTCCTTAGTGTCCATGTCTGTGATCTCGTAGCACTTGGCGAAGCCGCCTTTGCCCAGGAAGCGTCCCCTCATGTAGCGCTTCATGGTCCGCGGATCCACCAGGATGTCCGGGATCTCCTTCAGAGGAGCAGACTTGGGGTCGACGTGTGATGAAGGCTTCACCGCCTTCGCCATGCCTGCGCTCATCTTCAGTTCAAACAAAATAATAATAATAATAATAATAATAATAATAATAAAGGAAAATCTCCAAAGCGTCAAATGATATCCGTCTTGACTCGAATTCGAATAAAAACTCCAACTGAAACTCTATTATCTAAACAATTACATATACACCTGCATTCCCAAACCATGTAGACTTACACTAACACAAGTCCACCTCTATTAATGCTTCAATAAAATAATCATAAACGTGCAAAACAATCAAAGCGAGCCGTGTGCTTCTTCCTGACGCCTGGCACTGACTCACTAACCACTGCATCATTTTTAAATTCTGCCCTGTTCGTTAGCGCCGCCTCTGATTGGCTCGCACACTAGCGCGGTCTCCGATTGGCTCTCGCGTTGCCGTCGCTTCTGATTGGCTCGCCTGATTTGAAATTCCAAGCGAGCACAGCAAAGGATCAGGAGACAACATGGCGACGGTGTAATTCATATTAAAAGTCCTGACCACGCGCTAAAGAATCGACGCGATGACTTTAAAAAAAAATAATAAATAAATGATTATATTGAAATTAGTTGATTATTTTCCTCACAAAGCGTTCGGTGCGGCGAATTTATCAACCATTATCTATTTTTATTTGTTAATGAATGACACGTCATGTTCTCACATACAGCTTTAAACAGTCCTTCCCTCACCAGCCAAATTTTTTTGGTCTGAAGATGTCAGAAAACTTAAAACTTACTTATAAAGTTTACCTCCGACTGTTACGCAGCACTGACACCGGAGACTCCTTCCATAAAATGTTAATGTTAAACTAAACTCAGCATGACGTCATGTCAACATGGCTTCTCACACCATCCACAGTAAATCAAATATCACTTCACGTACATTCAATGAGATTATACAGTAGTAGTATTTACTTTATTTTTTGTTCACATACTAGCTAATGGATATATTGTGTGTTTGTGTATTGTGTATATCAAGTGTCATGTCTTCAAACAAACGGCACTTCAATACAAATATAATTTTTTAAAAAATAAATACTGTATCAGATACAAGAGTCGAGATTTTTATTTGTCACGTACACAATTATACGAGGGTATTACGATGTTTTTTAAAGGTGTTGTGAAAAAGATAAACGGTCCTGCATCAAGAATCGTCAGTCCTCACACGCAATATGACTGGTCTGAGGAACCTTTCGAGATAACTGCTTGGATTTATCTCTACAGCATCGTACCTTTTTAACAATTACAGAATTTCAGACGTTGCTGAAATCATGACCTAACACTTCGTCACTCGCTAGCATGTACCCTCTGTGTAAATAAAATAAACCTATTTACGTTTCTGTTTACAGGCAGTGACAGAGAGGATGGCGTGTCCTACATTAGAGGAGGAACGTGTGGAGGATGTACTGAGGTGTGTATTTGTGTGAGAGCTTGTTTAGCATATTAAGAGCTGAATTATCTTACTGTCTATTTTAGAGCTCACGACTTCCTCGCTTTCTTCCCCAAACACAGGCATTATGCACTGAAATAATCAGGTACTCATCACAATCGGCTCTGAAGTGGATTGCTTTGGAAGGAAGGTCGTTTTAGTGCATGAAAAAAGGTGGGCTGGATATAGACATGCTTCGGTTTTACATAACACACACACACACACACACACACACACACACACACACACAGAGAGAGCGAGAGAGCTCTGAAGCTCTGAGTGCTGCCATCGCTGTTTACTTCAGCTTCATTTCAACAAACGACATTTTCCTAAAACATTACACCATCATGCTGATGTACATAAATGTATTTTTAATTTAAATGTGTTGTTAATTAATCAGTAATGACAACAACAAACAGAAAACAGCTTCGATTAAAGTGAAGAGAAACAGAGAAACCGTTACCCCAGATTTAAAGTCTAATATATTTTTGATAAAGTGTAGGTTTTCAAATGTTCACATAAGATAGAATCTTTTATTCGCCGAGTGCAGAGGGATTTCTCTCTGGAAATAGGACAAAAAGAACAATTAAAAGAAAGCTGTAATATAGATAAAGTTATAGGTTTTTAAAAGACGAACATCGGTTGTATTATACACCGTGAGTATCAGATATGTGGACAGATATGAATTCTCATTTCTGAAGGGTCAGAAAGTATTGATTCCTTTCTTATAACAACAATAATAGCTGATGTGGTGAAGTTTTCTGTTTACGTGAGATTTGTATGGAAGGAGTCTCCAGTGTGAGCAGCATTGTAACAGTCAGAGGGAAAGCTGTAACCTCCAGGATCCCCTGCTGCTCTTTCTAGATAAAAGTCTCAACAATTCTGTCTATACAGATGAAAATGAATCAGCAAAACGTAAAGGTAGAAAAGTGTTTATTCGTTCACTGAAACAGCATTTCACTCATTCACACACATTATTTACTCTTCACTGTTTTCCCCCTTCAAAGTTCCAGTTGACACATAAAGTGCCAAAAAAAAAGTCAGTGGTTTAGAAAGGTCAGAGGTCAGAGTGAGGGCAACACCGGAAGTGCGTCAGTGTGATGCGTTAGTGCAGGTTAACGGTGCAGGTTTTTGTCTAAGACAGAACGCAGCTGTTGTTTTTCCTCCTCGTTTTCTTATCGCCACAGTCCCTCGCGCAAATCTGTCTGCGCCTGCGCAGCGCCGGACTCACGCGGCTGGGCAGGTCGGCTCGCGCTAGCAGCTCTCGGAACACCGCGGCGACGTTCTCACCGGTTCGCGCGGACGCGCTCACGAACCCCGCGCGCCACTCGTCCTCCACGGCGCGCATGGCGCGCGCGCACTCGGCGCGGCTGCGGCTCGCCAGGTCCGCTTTGCTCTCCACCACGGTGATGGCGTTGAACGCGTCGCCCTTGATCTCGAGGATCTCGTCGCGCAGGCGCTGCGCCTCCTCGAGCGAGCCGCGATCGCGCGCCGCGTACACGAGCGCGAAGGCGTCGCCGGTGCGAATGCGCAGCGCGCGCATGGCCGGGAACGCGTAGCTGCCGCTCGTGTCCAGGATCTCCAGGCGCAGGCGCGCGGCTCCGTCCAGGTCGCACTCGAGCGCGTGCAGCTCCTCCACGGTGCGCGCGTGCCGTGGCTCGAAACGGTCATGCAGGAAGCGCGCAATCAGCGCCGTCTTTCCCACACCGGCGGCGCCCAAGAAGACAATCCGCGCCGTGCGCCGCTCCGGTACCGATAGCGACGATGACGTCATCACGCACCGAGTGAACACCAGGTGCTGCGAGCTTGCGTAACACTTTGGAGCGAGTGCACGTGCGCTGTGACTGACCAGAAACTTTGGAGTAACGCTTTGGAGAAACGCTCTCGCGCCTTTAATATGAACCCAGCAGTCTCCGCGTGCACAGCGGCGGCCAATAGGGTGCCTGGGGTTGGTGACGTCACATCTGTGTCTGTATTAAGTTGAAAAATTACATTAAATATTTTGTTATAACAGTGCATGGCATTTTCCTGCTTAAACAATAAGTACATTATTTTCCAAAAAAAGGCAATATCTACATGATATTTATTTGTAATTTTGTAGTTTTCAGGCATGGGTTATTTGGGATGTCACCTGGAGCATTTCACTGTCTCAAACACAATGACAATAAAACCTCGATCCTAGATTAAAATATATATATATATATATATATATATATATATATATATATGCAAATGTATGCGTATTTAAATAGACAAAGCCTCATTTGCATCCTTAAAACGTAAATTCATGAAATAAAGTATTATACTGCCAGCAATCAACTGGCAAAGATTAAATGTGACATGCATTGTGTCAATTTTTACTTAACTTATTCAGACGGCCGTATTTTACTTCATGGAGCATGGAAGCTGACAGAATAATATCAATTCCGAATAATATACATGTCCTAATAAATAAACATTTTCTTCCTGTCATGTTATTTCATATGTTCACTCGTTTGCCAGTGGTTTTTCATGCTCTGAACTCACTGGGAGTAAAATTCCCCTTTAAAACATAATGGAGATTGTAGAGTTTATGTGAATGAGGTGAAAGGTGAAGCACCTGAGATTCCCAGGGAAAAGTAAACGCTTTCAGAGTGATCCATTTCAGCACTGAGCCGCTCACAGTCCACCATTACCCCAGCAGACTGGTCACGACATGAGTGCATCTGTAGAGTTGATGTTCTACTGAAATTCGTATCACGCAGCTAACTTCATTAAACAGCGTAGCCTAACTACAATGTTAGCATCAAATGCTTAGCTAGCATCACTGTAAAAAAAAAACCACAACATTATTTGAGTAGAACATCGAATGAAAAATTTGCCCGAGTACTCTGAAAGCGTCGACTTTTCCCTGGGAATCTCGGACGCTTCACTTTTGACCTGTACTTCTGATAACTGTGTTTAGGGTTTTTAAAATCCACACACACGCACACACACTTTTGGAGGTTGAATTTATTTAAGATATCTTGTTGCACTGCATGCTCTCAGAACAAAGATCAGATATTTTAAAAAAGGAGCAAAACTCCACTTTGTGACTCACACATGAGAACAAAACAACAGCATCAGTGTCAGCGTGTATCGCTGCACGTTCTTCTCGCTCTCTCTTCAGTAGGATAAAGGCCAAGAGGCTCTTACTGTTGAATTCATGAATGAATAAATCAACCAACGTAGCTCGATTGTGCATGGAGAGAACCTGTTTCACGCATCCAAATATGCACGTCTCACATCAACAACAGCCTGCCTCCATGGCGGATCTGAGCTTTAAATAGCAGCTCACTGTGATCATTTAGTCTTTATAGTCTTTATAGTGTAAATGTGATGGTTTATTGTAAGACGTTATAAAGTGTTATTTAAAAAATCAGGGGTTTTTTTTTGCTTTCTTTTGATAGACCTACCACTTCATTTAATTTCTGAGTGGAGGTATAAACACACAATAAAGATCAAGACTATTATGACACTTTTATTACATTTCCAGGGTAGCCATTCTGTATTTCTACATAAATATCGCTATAAAGATCAACTACATTGAGTATTTGAATACATATTGTGATCATATTCTTTCTTTTCTACTGCATCAGTAGAGAGCAGCATTAGGTTTGCTTAATATTAAAAAATGCAGCTAACTGTTGTCATGGCAATGCAGAGTAACCTGAATACACCTCTGTCCTCTCCATCCACGGAGCAACAACACAATACAAGCACGAAGGCCAAATTTGGGTTTGTTTATCTGCTCATACAAGTGTGCATTTACCACACACACACACACACACACACACACACACACACACACACACACACACACACATTGCATATATTCCATTACATATAGTATTTGTGCTGGGAAAAATCAATATTGGAATACATTTTTTTTTTTCAATTGCTTTGTTTTTCTGGAGAACTTTATCAGACTGACATCAGAGGTGTAAAAGGTTAAAAGGGAGCAAACAAGAACTGTTTCCTGTGATGTGCAGTTCTCTATGTATTAAAAAGATTGCACTCATTTTTGATGAGTAAGGAATAAAACACTCATCCATTCATTTTCTGTAGCGCTTATCCTACGCAAGGTCGCAGGGAGCCTGGACCCGAGGTGGGGAACACCCTGGATGGGGTGCCAACCCACCGCAGGGCACTAGCAGACACATACTCACACACTACGGACAATTTGGATATGCCAGTCAGCCTACGACGCATGTCTTTGGACTGGGGAGGAAACCGGAGTATCCGGAGGAAACCCCTGAAGCACAGGGAGAACATGCAGACCCCACGCACACAGGGTGGAGGCGGGAATTCAACCCCCAACCCCGGAGGTGCAAGGCAAGCATGCTAACTACTAAGCCAGCGTGCCTGCCCCCCATTCTTTAATGAATTGTAAAAAATTTAATTATGGGCAAAAATGGCTGCAGTATACGAGGAATAAAACACTCAAGGACGTGTTGTTATAGGAAAATAATCACCTGCAGGGTGGCGTGATGTGGCCATGAAGCAGAGTTACTGACACAACTGTTAAAAAGTTGATTTTCCTACAACAGCACGTCCAAATGTATTTTATTCCTCTTATACCGCATCCATTTGTTAAAAATGACACTATTTTAAATTTATTTAAAAAAAAAAACAACATTACAAACTTTTTTAAAATCCCTTTATGGTTACATTTAATATGGTGTAACGTCTGTAAAACAAACGAGTTCCTGTTATCACTTACATCGCTTCATTTTTCTCCCTTGAAGTTCATAATAAATAAATAAATAAATACACAAAC
The DNA here is from genome assembly GCF_023375685.1 of Ictalurus furcatus. Taxonomy (NCBI): domain Eukaryota; kingdom Metazoa; phylum Chordata; class Actinopteri; order Siluriformes; family Ictaluridae; genus Ictalurus; species Ictalurus furcatus. Next base: position 507,584 of record NC_071280.1, read on the forward strand.
GCAGTGTAGAGTAGTTCCTTTGTCCTGACACACTCCCCTAAAGAAAATAGGATATTGATCTAGAGTTTATTTTTCTACCCTGTTTGAGACTTATTAACAAGGGATCAATTCTGTGTGCTAGAAAACTTCAGGAAAATCTTCACCGTCTGACACGTGTGTGGTGAATTCGAATATTTATGAGGACCTGTAATATGTGTGTGTGTGTGTGTGTGTGTGTGTGTGTAAAGGTTGAGCAGAATGGAAAGGTCACGTCGACCCTGTGTTGTTTAATCCCCCGGGATTACGGTTCAGATGAGACGTCCTCTTGTACCCTCGCTCGCCATAACAACAAGTGTCCCTGTGTCATGACGTAAAAACAGATTGTACCCTCACATCCTCCACAAATGTCACCATGATCCAGTGTCCTGTGTGTTCAGAGTGCTTTTTGGAAAAGACACTGTCAACTCATAAGTAAGAGGTTGTTTTTTTTTTTTCTTTAACAGTTTGATTAAATTTAAAGGAAGGGAATTCATTAGTACAAATGTTATTAATCTAGATCTAGTCTAGGTCAAATAATTACAGGACCATTTCTGCTGCAAGATACATAAACTCTGTATTCTATGTTTTTAAAGGCAAATCTTACCCCTAGTTCAAACTCTAAAGGCAAAAATGTCAATTTACTGAACACAGCATTGAAAAAAAGAACTTTATTTAATGTATAACTTTCTCAAATATATATATGATATTCATATTCAAATACTTTTCCATCTTCCAAGCTCTATGGAATTATGCCTTGTTATTTGAATTATAGTTCAAAATAGACTCTTTTTTCCAGGTGAGCGTGTGATAATTTAGTTATGACGCTCAACCTGCGTCTAGCGTCCCTTCCTCGATCATTTCCACAGCTTCATAGCTCCGGGGCATCATTTCAGAAGTAAACTATACATTCCAAACATGTCTGAGCTGATCGGATTCGTTTACTATAAGAAGGACACTGTACAGTTTTAATTCTGCATTAAACTGCTTTATTAAGCCAGGCAGTTCAACAGTTACCAGTGTCAGTTGTTCATTAAAAAAATGTTTTGTTCGGAAATGTAATCTGAATTAGAAAGGAAATTCACCTATGGTGTGCGTGTTTTTCTATGATAGTTTAATACATTTATGTGTATGATTTACATTGTCTACTAATGAGGACATGCTATTACTGAAGAAAAAGGTTTTGATTGATATTATTTAATTGGTTATTTTAACCAAATAACTGCAAACAGATAAAATATAAAGGAAAAGACTTTAAGAAATTAAGAAAATTTCCCCTCATGCCTCAGGGATATATCATAGTTATTATTGTTGTTATTATTATTATTATTATTTGCCTTTTCAGTTATTAATTTTTTGGCACAAAATGGCGTTCATACCTTACAGTAATAAACCGGATCACTACATCAGACATCATGCATCGAGCATGATAACTTCCATTACATTCCAGAATTTAACCATCATAAGGCATGAGATATATATATATATATATATATATATATATATATATATATATATATATATATATATATATATACACACATATAGATATAAAAATATATTTGTTATAAAAGAGTTGTTTATCGAAGAGTTAAACTAGTAAAGGAGGGAGATGAACTCTGTTAGCAACAATGTTCCGCAAGTCTCAACATCGATTACTTTTGCCTGCCATCTCCAGTCGCGGGAAATTTGTCATGGCTGCCCGTGAAGACGTTTATCGAGTTCACAGATTTACAACATTGTTCTTAACTGACATTTTTATCCAACGTGTCATGATTCCAATTAAGTAGAACAACTTTTTCCAGCCAGGTATTTGCCTGGTTTTCTTTCGCGTTACGCTTTAAAAGCTGTCGTTAGCTGTTAGCTTGTAAAATAAAGGTTGTTTTTAGCGCCTCAGCGTGGTCGAGTCCTGAATAGCGCCGTGTTCCCTTCGTAAGTGCGCTACATAGGGTATGTAGTAGTGACTGTGTTTAAGGGCGCTATGTAGGGCACTAGATGTCCAACAGGGAGTTAATTTGGGACGTGGCTCAGAAGGAACGCCACATTGACACTTTTAATTTTCTTACATTCTTAAACTTTATGTCCATTACAGGAGAAATAGTCAGAATGTCGGAGGAAAATCTCACGAGCCAAGATAAAGAAGAAGTAAGTGTTTTAAAATTTCCCCTTTTTTTTGTTTGCTTGAAGATTCTGACACGAGTCAGAATGAGTCGGCTCTTTGAGTCGGCTCTTTTGGATGACTTCTGAGAGTCGACTGAGAATTGATGACTGTAGAGTAAGATTTCACGAAACAGTGTCCGCAATAATTAGGCAAAGATTTATACGTTTGATGTGTAAATAGTAAAAACAACGCCAACTTTGTACGATTTAGAGAAAGAACAAATACCGGAGCTGAAAGAATCGGCTCCTGTTGTTGATCTGAGCCAAATGATCTGACTCGCTAGGTGTTTACATGCAGCCTAATAAAACGACTCATTACATTATATACATTTCTAAGAAAATATATAAAAACCTTTCTTTATAAAATATATATTTGAAAAAAACACCACATGTAGAAATCCTTATGAACAAAGTCCCTCAGTATAAATATTTAATATGACTTGGTTTGGGGTGACTGATTGGGGTGAATGGTTTGGGGTGACTGATTGGTATACAGAATAAAAAGTACATTATTGAAAGGTAATATTAAGGTAAATGTCCTGATCAGTGTGTTATATACAGACGTACTGTCTCCTTATTTATTATTTATTAATGATATTCTCTTACAGCTGAAGAGGCGACTGGAGCTGCTGCAGAGAGAGTACGAGAGGACAGCACAGAGATTACAGGTACATGTGGAACTGTATCGCATAAACAGAAAACCTCACCATTGTCCAGTCTTAACTCTTAGCTCGTTTAAACTCTTTTTATTAATAGAAGACCGAATTAAAATACAAGGAAATTCAACTCGTATAATGATGTATAACTTGTAAAAGGATTCCGTTGTGTTCTTAACGAGCCACATGACGATGTTATGAGTATAACGTCTGAGTACACGCATCCGTTCCGTCAAGTTTTACTGTTGTGTTTGTGTGTTAGCGTGCTGAGTGGAGGGAGGCGGTCCGTAAGAATGTCCAGAACACGATCACGGAGCAGAACCGGCTGCTGCACATCAACACGTCAGCCATGTTGGAACAGAGCTCTTCTTCTTCCCCGGAGCCGCTTTCTAACCCGAATGTTCCTTCAGACACGAGTAAGTGTGCTCAGATAAATCTAATGAATCAATATAGAGAAGATCTCTCTCTCTCTCTCTCTCTCTCTCTCACACACACACAATACATATTAGATGTTCTGAAAGAAAGAATTTGATTTCATCCTTGGACATGAACAGCTTTGGATCTGTGTTATTAACATCCAAGCGGTTTGTTTACATAAATATACAGTATAATATGCTAATTTATATAACAGATATGTTAATTTAGCTACTTGTGTGTGTGTGTTTTCCCCTCTCAGCAAAGGTTCGCTTCCATCTTCCTGACTCCTCCCCGTTTTCCACCCTGACGCGTAAACAAAGCCCGTCTCGGACTCACCGTCTCCGTTCCAAGCGCAGCCGTCTGCGTCTGCAGGGCAGGGGGAGAGAGTCTGATACCGAAGAGAGTCAAGAAAAGACAGGAGAGGGAACGGAGGAGAGGTGGAGGGAAGAGCCAGGAGAGATGGAGAGCGAGTGTGAGCGTACCGGCGAGGAGAAGGAGAAGGACGTGGAGAGAGGACGGAAGGAAGAGGAAAAGAAAGAGGAGAATAGAGAGAAGACAGAAACGTTGAAGGACGGATTGAAGAAAAATGAAGATAATTCGACACCTTCTTCAATTCTTCAATCAGCAGCAGAGAACTCCTCTGTCGATCAGTCGCATCTAACGAAGCTGTTAGAAGTTAACGATCCTCCTGCTGACCAATCAGCTCTCAGAAATTCCCCGTCCGCCTCCTACCGCTCCGACTCCAGCGATCGTCCCAACCCATCCAGTGAAGCACGGAGTCCGTCCTGCTCTGGGATCGCTAATGATGCGGAGAAAAGTCCAGGAAGCGCTGATTTTTTAACTTCCTGCACCTTAATCGAAGGTTTGCCGTTTCCTGTCGAGTATTACGTTCGTACCACCAGGCGAATGGCGTCGGCTCGTGCCTCAGTGGATCTGAACGCTGTACTCCAGAGCCAGCTCTCAAACGGGCGGGGCAGACGAAGGTCGAGCAGAGGTCGCGTTACCTCACGACCTTCGTCTGAGAAACCTCCTGAAAGAAGCGGATGTAGAAAACGAGGTCCGAGAGGACGTCGAGGACGCGGGAGAGCACGCGAGACCAATTCATCCGGTCAGTCCGAGTCCCTCCTCCGATCTCCGTCTTCCTTTCCACAGGAGGAATCCGAGCCGATCCCGTCGCCCAAACCGAGCTCAGACCCTGCTCCGGATCCTCAGCTTCACCTCAGCCGTGAGCTCTCGGCAGATTCCCGAGCGTATCCGATTTTCAGGAAGAGGCGTGGACGGGCTGGCGTGTCTCGTTCTCAAATCCCCGCAAGCGTTCACGGTAACTTCTTTCTAAGTCAGTAAGGGTGGACGATACGACCACAACATCGTATCACCACACCTGAAGACATTTCTACCATACACAACACGTATCACGCCTTATATGTTGTTTTGATGAGAAACGTCCAGAAAAATGGACATTGTTTTTTTAACGCAATGTTAATGTCTAATATAATTAATTATTGCATTCTAAAATGGAGGACGAAAAAAAAATCTGTAAACAGTTTAAGGATACACTACGAAATTATTTACGGAATTAATTAATCTTGTAGTGAAAAATAAAGCGTCTGTGCGTCCTGACTGTGTACGTGTTGCTAATACACGAGTGCTCACGTGTGCTTTATTTCCAGATTCCTCACATCTCCTGCCTTCGTTAACGTCTCTCACTCAAGCTCTGAGAAGAACGAAGGATTTCCCAAACCGCGGCGGTCTGCGAAGCGTCTCGGACATGCAGGATTTCCACCTTCCGGACGACGAGTTTGGCCAGCTGAAACTGGAGCGGCTTCGCTCGTCCTCGAACGCAGAGCTGTTGGCGCACGGCGCGTGCTGCAGAAAGAACGGGAGTGTGAACGTTTCTGAAGGTGGACAGGTAGAAAACGAGAACGTTGTTCTGGACCCTTTACAGCATGGTGCTTGTTTAGAAAGTAGTCTTCCTTTAAAGTTTACCGAGCCACGGCGGGCGGAGACGGGGAACGCCGACCAATCAGAACGCGAGATCGCGAGCCAAACCCTCGATAATCCGCAAGAATCTGATGATCTTTTGCGCACATCTTTCGCGACCCGAGCAGAAGTGCACCACGACAGAGGAGATGAAAAGCACACACAGCAAATCGAGCCGAACGATCCTCACACACTCGCAGCTCGCAGGAGTTTCATGCTGAATCTTAGCGTGTCCTCGACCTCACACACCCAGACTGATCACAACACTTCTCTCATCTCATTGGGTGCGACGCCTAACGTGTTCATCGCATCGCCCTCCTCAGAGCTCACGCCTTTTCTCTTATCTTCTGATCAGGATGTTGCTTCAGGACAATCCCAGGCTGAAGGGAATAAGGGAACACCGGAAAACGAAAACGTTTCGGGAAGCCCTAAAGTGCAGATACAGGGGTGTGATGTCTGTGAGCATTCTTACAGCAGGAGTCATAGTTCTGACCGTTCTACAACCAACCACGTCTTGATATCCGCTGAAGTGGAGCTACAAGGTTCTAATGTTTCTGATGAAAAAGGAGTGACGCAGGTGAAGAGCAGCACACGTGAAAACAACGCAGAGGTTCCCAAACTGACAAACCAGGTGCTGATGTGCTCCGAAACGCAGAGCCAGCATCATATCACTTATGCTCTTTCCCACAATAACCCCCTTCTTTCCAAAAATTGCCACCCTCTTTCCCAAAATGGCCCCCCTCTTTCCCAAAATAGCCCCCCTCTTTCCCAAAATAGCCCCCCTCTTTCCCAAAATAGCCCCCCTCTTTCCCAAAATGGCCCCCCTCGTTCTCAAAATGGCCCCCCTCTTTCCGACAATAACCCCCTTCTTTCCCAAAATGGCCCACCTTGTTCTCAAAATGACCCCCCTCTTTCCCAAAATGGCCCCCCTCTTTCCAAAAATGACCTCCCTCTTTCTCAAAATGACCCCCCTCTTTCCAAAAATGACCTTCTTTCCCAAAATGACTCCCGTCTTTCCCAAAATGACCTCCCTCTTTCTCAAAATGACCCCCCTCTTTCCCAAAATGACCCCCGTCTTTCCCAAAATGACCCCCGTCTTTCCCAAAATGACCTCCATCTTTCTCAAAATGACCCCCCTCTTTCCCAAAATGACCCCCGTCTTTCCCAAAATGACCCCCGTCTTTCCCAAAATGACCTCCATCTTTCTCAAAATGACCCCCCTCTTTCCCAAAATGACCCCCGTCTTTCCCAAAATGACCCCCCTCTTTCTCAAAATGGCCCCCCTCTTTCCCAGAATGACCTCTTTTTTCCCCAAAATAGCCCCCCTCTTTCCCAAAATGACCCCCCTCTTTCCCAAAATGACCCCCCTCTTTCCCAAAATGACCCCCCTTGTGCCCAAAATGGCCCCCCTCTTTCCCAGAATGGCCCCCCTCTTTCCCAGAATGGCCCCCCTCTTTCCCAAAATGGCCCCCCTCTTTCCCAAAATGACCCCCCTCTTTCTCAAAATTGCCCCCCTCTTTCCCAGAATGGCCCCCCTCTTTCCAAAAATGACCCCCCTCTTTCTCAAAATGACCCCCCTCTTTCTCAAAATGACCCCCCTCTTTCTCAAAATGACCTCCATCTTTCCCAAAATGGCCCCCCTCTTTCCCAAAATGGCCCCCCTCTTTCTCAAAATGACCCCCCTCTTTCCCAAAGTGGCCCCCCTCTTTCCAAAAATGGCCTCCCTCTTTCCCAGAATGACCTTTTTTCTTCCCAAAATGACCCCCCTCTTTCCCAAAATGGCCCCCCTCTTTCCCAGAATGACCCCCCCCTTTCCCAAAATGGCCCCCCTCTTTCTCAGAACGAGCCTGCTCAGAAAACGAGGACTCCAGACTCTGATGAACCTTACACTATCTCTGAACTGGATTTTCATTCCCGAACACCAGTGAGAGAAACGTCACCCCGTGTAGAAGAGAACAACATGTTAAACAGCCAGACATCTGCACTTCCTGTTGTCTCAGCCAATCAGAGGGAAGATAGCGACGCTACTTTATCTTTCAGTTTAGTTAAACCCAGTCAAACACACACTCGAGGTTCTCCGAGTCAACACGTGGAACTCCCTTCCTGTGGGTCTCTCCGGAGAACTCATACGCTGAAGGTAGTGATGTCTTTTTCCTAGCAGTTGAAGGTTAAAGGAAACTCCACCGTTTATTATTTTCCTGGACCCTGCCCTGAGCGTGTGTATTTGTCGCCCTCTTCAGGCGCTGGACGGAGGGTGCGTGCTGGATGTGTGTTTGGTGCGCTGGCCGTCTGATGACTGGTGTGTGTGTGTGGCCGGAGAGTGGAGTGTGTGTGTTTGGAAGCAGAAAGCTGGAGTCCAGCAGTGGAGTCTTCTGTACACCTGGACCTTTACACAAGTAAACACACACACACACTTTCTTTTGAGCTGTAATGTCAGTATCTGTGGTCATTTGTCTCTTAAACTAGAAGTCGCTACGTGGTTATGGTTTGATGTTGTCAGTCTTGAATATATTTCTGTTTTGGGTCACTGAGTTACTGATTTAAATAATAAACTATTTCTATTTGCATATAAAGCGACGTTTTGTTCTCCGATCTCTGAATGTGTTTGTGTGCAGTCCGTGATCTCTCTTCAGGGGATTCCTGACTCTTCTGCTCTGCTGTGTGTGTGTTTGGGGAGGCTGGAGATCACAGAGACGAGGTAACACACACACACACACTTTTACTGATAATTAAATTAAGGTTGAGAGTAAATATTTGTTAATAAATCAATACATTGAAATCACAGGCTTAAATTTCATGGTTAGTTTGTGCTTACTGGATATTATATATATAATATGTATGTATGAGAGTATGTACAACATACACTTCTGAATTGTTTGACATTGTGTGTGTGTGTGTGTGTGTAGGATACTGTCCTGCCCCAGTACGGATGGTGAGTTCTCTCAGGCTGAGCTGTATAAAGGTTTACCTCTGCAGGCGGTACTCGCTGTCTCCGAGCGCAGGGTGGTGTGTTGCTCCGCCTCGGGAGCTCAGCAGAACGTCCAGGTGTTTACACTTACTCAGGATGGCAGGTAATGCTCTCTCTCTCTCTCTCTCTCACACACACACACACACACACACACACACTCCAACACACACATACACACACACACACACACCTGTTTCCTCTTTGCAGGATTGCAGAAACTCTGCCCCTGGTCTCCACTTATCAAAGCATTCAGACCCTGGTGGCGGTGGAGAGGCAGAAAGACGCTCTGATTGGTTGGACCGAACACAAGAGTCTCCTCATATGGTGAGAAAATCCGCTTCCGCTTCCAGTCCCGCACCCGAGCTGATCACATCGCTCCATACGTTCTGTGGTTAAAACTTCAGTAATGGAATATATTCTACAGGTTATCTAACAGAATAATCGAGTGATTGGAAAAGAACATTTAAAATCATCCAAAATCCAAATGATACAAATACTATCAATAAAAATAAATACAACGACTAATTTACAAAAAAAAGAGTCGTTTATGCCTTTGTTTTCCCCTGTAAACCTCAGGAACATGAAATCAGGCCAGCTTCTTCAGACGATTCACCTGGCGCCGGAGAGTGTTTCCACGGCAACCTGTCTGAGAGGATACTCCTACAGGGTACGGGTGTAGAACCCCAATTACACATATTAAATGAAGATCGAAACATTCGGATTATCCGATCTCAGGTGTCTTTATCACGGCACATTGTCACACCTTTACTGAGATATGAACTGGAGAGATGTAGCTGAGGCTGAGGAACTGTCAGAGCTGGTTTAGGCCACGCCCACTGGATTGTGTAACACGCACACTACAGAATTATACAGCTTTTGATCAGCAGCACCACTGCTCATGTTTTTATTTTTAGCCTCTCTCTCTCTCTCTCTTTCTCTCTCTCTCCCTCTCTCTCTCCCCCCTCTCTCTCTCTCTCTCAGGGTGCGCTGTGTGTGTTACTGCAGCAGGCGAGCGCGTGCCACGACGAAGCCGGTTCCACGCTTTTCACTCTGTTCGCCACGAATCCACTCACAGGAGAATATCTCAGTCTGCGCTCCATCGCCACCCCACCAGCTCCCACAGAGCGGTAACATCAGCGCTTCATTCACATCAGTGTGAAGTTTCGGAACGTTTTGTTAATTCTGAATGTAAAAAACCGCTCTCTCTCCTCTCCCAGGTTGATCGACAGTGATGTGTGTGAATCTGCACTCGTGGGCGTGTTCCAGTCAGGTCTGGCTATCTGGAACCTCGCAGGGGGCGTGGCCTGCACGTATGTAAGTGAGCCTGTAGGAGTGTGCCGCCTGGCGCGATGGGCGGGGCCAAACACGCTCCTCACCGGATACCTCAACGGGGACGTTAATATTTATCAGAGAACAGAACGGAGTTAAAGGAGTCTTAATGTTTAAGAAAAAATAAATGGTTATAATTAAAACGTTTATAATTTAAGACAAGATTTGTGTCATGCACACAACACACACACACGTGTGATACACACACACACGTGATACACACAACACACACGTTTATTACATGTTCTCTATCAGTATGACTGTGAGGTTTAAATTTGACTTGTGAAATAAAATATTACTTTTAGAGACACATTAGTCTGGTCAGCGTGGAATGTCTTTCAAAAAATTGTTTGTTTGTTTGTTTATTTCATTGTGTCAGGGTTTTCTGCACTTACCATAAAAACTCGTGGAGGAAGAAAACAAACCGACAGTTGTTTTTATTTATTATGAATGATATCATTAATTTATATGTATTTTTTAAGACAATAATCTGAACTAATCACAGTTTATGGCTACTGATCGACTGATTGGAGCAGGTTTAGTTAGTGGTTCTACTTAAAGAAGGGAGAAGTGCTGGGGTGGGAGATGTCCTTCTGCTTGTATTTCTCCTGGTACATTCGACTCCTTTGGCCCTCCTGGTCTTTCTCGGCCTGCACACAGCCGCTTGATGTTCCTGACACGCCTCCCTGAGACGTTTTTTTTTTCCCTGTTCGTCCAGCAGCTGGTTTTCGTCTCTCTCCTTAGCCAGTTCAGCCTGTTTCTGTGCCGGCTTCTTTCACCAGGCGGTCCTGCTGCAGCTCGGCCTCGCTCAGCTGCTCCGCCGATACCTGTGCTGCTCGTCACGCAGTTCCAGCTTCCTCAGAGTCTCTTCTTTTCTCGTCCTTCTCCTGTGTGTGTTGCGGTTGCTCCAGGATGCTCACGTCCAACGCCAGATCCTCCTGCTGTTCCAGTGCCAGACGCAGGGAGGTGTCTAGCTGTCCACGCCGGCTCTCCTGATTCTCCCAGACGCATCATCTCCCTCTGATCTCACAGTAACTGGAGCTCTTCATCTTTCAGCTGTTTACCCTGCAGTCTCAGAGTGTGTGGTTTCTGCTTCATCCACCCGAGCTTCTTCCACAGGCTTTTGGCTGCTTTATTATTATTATTATTATTATTATTATTATTATTATTTTTACTAACCACCAGATGGCGCTGTTTTCGACACTCCGAGCTTCGAACCTTTTCCCGGAAGAGGAAAGCACCAGTGCTTTATGAGGCTTTATTTCCCATCCCTACTGAACCGTTATATAAGTGTCAGGTTGAATATGTTTTTCTGCATCTTTAATCATTCATATGATCTACATTATTACATAAACGTGTAGTAGATGATAGATATATATATATATATTTATATATTAGTTGGTATGTGTAGTAAAAATGCTTGTAGGACTTATGTAGTCTCTGTCACTCTCCAGCTCGGTAGGTGGCGGTAAAGCACCACAAGTCACGCAGCAACCCGCAATAAAAACACCACAGAAGAAGAAACAAGGAGGTCGTGTTGCATTGTGGGAAGTTTAGCGGGTGAAAGATGGCGGCGCGCGTCCTCTCCCGGTGTGTCCGGACACTGAGCCGCGGCGCGGCGGTGTTTAATCGGTGTGATGTCTCCGCGGCGGCGGCGCTCTCTCTCAGCCGTCACCGAGTCTTCTCTCACCTGGCGGCGGGACACAAGCCGCAGCTCGCGCAGGTCAGTGTGTGTTTCTCTCCCGGTGACCGACACGCAGTGACCTCCGCGCGCACAGCGTTCACTGTCGGTGCACTATAAACAACACACACACACACACACACACACCCACACCTCTCAAAACACTCTCATAACCTTCTCTAACTCTCACATTAACCGCATAATCCTGTAATGCGTCCTGATAACTAACAACATGTCAGTGCTAGCTTTCAGTCTGTACACACACACACACACACACACACACACACACACACACGTTTCTACCTCGCTGTTATTCTCTTTACCTTCATAACACTTCAGCTCCTCAGCTTTAAAAGCTTTATTTGATCTCTTTAATCTGTCTTCATTCTCTGGTGATGTATGCTTATATTTTTTGTCACTGCTCATGGTTTTTATATTTATATCCATAATCTGTATATTAGACATGTTTAAGACGTGTTCGTGAATCCCAGCAGTTTCTTTAGCACGTCACGTGTTGCCGGTGAGAGAGACGTCCGGCCGAGTTTACGTGAAGAGTCGATGAGTTATGTACAGAATAAAACACTGGTGTTGTGCCGTTGCAGGAAAATAATCAACATCGAGGAGGCGTGATGAAGCGGCGTCCCCGTTCTGACGCCGCGGCGTCCCCGTTCTCACGCCGAAGCGTTCCGTAACGGCACGTCCCTGTGCGCTTTATTCCTCTTACGCCACCACGCGACCGCTTTCCGTATTTTTTATCCAGTTGTAGTTCTGTTTAACGTGGAGGAACGCCGGTGAAGTAGTTCTCGGGTACGTCGTAGCAGCTGTAAACTCTCCAGCCTCTCTGTTCTGTGTAGTGTAGTTAATAAGACAGACAGGTGGAGTTGTTATGGAAGGAGTCTCCAGTGTCAGCGTTTTATAAATGTTTAACAACTCGTTCTAACGCCGGAAGCTGTCGTTAACTCAGCAAGTGTGTTGTTTTGTTCGAGGTTAATATCCTCGTACGTCGTTATAAACGGTGTTTTCATCCGAGTTGTTAGAGTTCTACACGTTGTCGGTGTAAATAAATCTAGAAATCCGTTACCGCGCTGTAAATAAGCGACGGGGGGGGACGCTGACCCGGATCTCGCGCGTCTGCTGGAACTGTGTTTATCGGGGAAAATCCACACCGATAGTTCGATCTAACGCTGCGCACCGAGTCGTCACCTCACCTCACCTCACCTCCAGCTGTACTAACCCCTCCTCTTCCGTCAGACTCCCGCTGGGACGCAATGGCGGCGGTACGGCGACCTTCCACCTCTAACCCTCGAATCGATCAGAGACCGCGTCCTCTACGTCCTCAAACTGTACGACAAGATCGACCCAGAGCAGGTAAACAATCACAGGTGGAAGAGTCCTTCAGTTCAGACGTGTTCTGTGCTAGTACACGACTTACCGTGTGGCTCGCCGTGTTTCCCCGTCAGCTGCAGGTCACGTCTCACTTCATGAAGGATCTGGGCCTGGACAGTCTCGACCAGGTGGAGATCATCATGGCCATGGAGGACGAGTTCGGTTCGTACGATGAGTGTTCCCTCGTTTTTAATTGACAGCACAGCGATGCTGAGTTCTGGACTCTGATTGGTTCAGAAGGTGTTGATAGTTGACTTGTCTGATCGTAGCGCTTTTATATATATATAAAACCTTCTCGCTTCACTCCGCTAATAAATAAACGCCCCCCTCTTCCTCTGTCCGCAGGTTTTGAGATTCCCGACGCGGAAGCGGAGAAGCTGATGACTCCTGATGAAATTGTTCAGTACATCGCAGATAAGAAGGACGTCTACGAATGATCTCTCATCGTCCGCTGTAACTCCGCCGCTAGTCCCGCTATAAACGTGTAACTCTTTATATTTCCACTTCCGCTGTAATGACGTGTTGGGGTGTGTTTTTTTTTTTTGTTGGTACTTTCCAGGTACAGAGTTGTGCGTGGGGCGACGCCCGTCGTCTCTTAACGCACCGCCGTGAAACGTGTCGTTTTGTCTTCAGCTGGAAAAGTCACTCCTGCTCTGGACTTTAGTCGGGAGTGGCAGGGTCTCCCGAACCTGCCGCAGGATGTTTTGGATTCCATTTGTCGTTTTATCCGCATACAAACATGTCACATAAACATAAATAAAGTCTTTACATCCCTGATTGAGATTCCGGAGCATTCCTCCCTCGTCTTTATTCAGCTCTTGCTTCAGTTCAGAAGCGAAGACGACGACCCGAATAACGTGCGGTCTGGAAATAAAAACGGATCGCGCGGATAAACGCTTGTGAACGTAGCCTTGTGTTTTTATTTATTGTCCTTGAGCCAGAATACTATTATTAAAACCCCAACACACCGCACAGGACAGATGGTTTCACTAACGATCAGCAGCCGCAGCGCTCATTCGTTTAAAATGAAGGGTGCCAATATTTATTCTGCACCCCGCTGAATTTCATGCGCACGGTCACACGGGTACACTCCTGACCGTGCTTCTTCTCCTTCTCTGAATATCCCCTGGTCACGATGATGGGGTATTTAACAAAAAAAATCAGCTAGGAGGTATAATCCTGTACGATGTATCGATTTGTCTAGTGGGGAAAAATCTGATGAAACCAAAGATTGGAGTCTGATCTTGCGTACACACTCTACTGCTCTCTGCAGTCTAATTAATGTTCACGTTCAACACGGTGAAGGTCGAGTTTAACGGAAGCTACGTGTTTCCTCTGAACAGTGTCCGGAGTGAACGTGTGTAAAACACTCCCTCCCTCCCTCTGTGTGTGTGTGTGCGTGTGTGTGTGTGTGTGTGTGTGTGGGGCTTCAGGCGTTTCCATATGTGTGTTTGGAGACAGCGCTCAGACTGAAGCTTTAAGTATTTGTGTATAAAAATGGAAATGAAAAAGCATTGTGTGGGGATAAATTAGCCGCGTCGATCGATATTCGCTCTGATCACGTGAAAAAAATTCATCGTGTAGAAATGACGTGAAACGAAAATGTGTGTGTGGGGAAAAAAACGGCATGGGTAAATAATTAATCCTGTAATAAGTGCATGAATATAACTTAATCTTTTGTAAATAATAATAATAATAATAATAATAATAATAATTTAAAAGACGAACACGTGAGAATAAATGAACTGGGTAAGAAAATAGAAATCGTGACTAAAAAAAATCTCACGTGAAAATGAACTGGGGGAAAAAAATCAACGGACTGTAGAAATCACAATAAATATCACAATAAATATCACAATAAATACATGTCACGTGTGAAAACATTGTGAATGCAAGTGTAGTGTATAGATCACACGTGATCATGGATGAAACGTGTAATAAGAAACGGTTTACACGTGAAACGTGTGTAAAAAAAACAACACCCCACGTGACTATTCAGTGAGAACTCGGACACTGGGGTTCTGCGGGAACGAGACGCGTCTTTATGAGACGGTGACGGTTTCCGGTGTCTCGCACGCGCTCCCTGCAGCGAGGCGCTTTAATTGCAGTCAGATGGAGGCGCGCGCGAAGCGTTCGACAGGGTCTCGTGTCGTGCTCGCGCAGTCTGAGTGAGTGTGAGTGTGTGTGTGTGTGTGAGAGAGAGAGAGTGAGGGGAACAGATAACCGCAGCGCTTCACTAAAACGATCAGTAAAAGAACAGTAATAATAAGTCGCTGATATTAAAGTGTCTGAGAGAAACCGCGGGGGTTTATGGGACCGGATCGACGCTCGCGCGCTGCGGGGGAATGTTTCCTGTCACACAATGCGACTTCTCCTCTTTTCTCTGCTGTTTACTTTCACAACAGGTAAGCACACTCGTTTCTCATCTACACACACACACACACACTCTCTCTCACACACACACACACACACACACACACATCTTACACACGCAACGCCACTTACACTGAATAAAACATTACACCTAAACAATCTTCTCAGTGTTATGCTTTTATTTACCCTGTACTGAACTTACTATTATTATTTTTATTATTACTATTATTATTATTATCATTATTATTATCATTATTATTATTATTATCATTTAAAGATCGATAACATTCGATCAACACAGAAATGATTATGTGCTATTAAGTCGTGTAAGGAATGACACACGACAGGACGCGTCCCAAACCGCTTTATTTACTTCCTCTACGGCGTTCCCGGACACTTCCCGTTGATCTACTTTTAAATCCGTGGACGATCCGTCGTACGTTTTTTCCCCCTCTTCTTCTTCTTCTTCTCATTAATAACGTTATCACTTACGCTGCCTTTGAAGTCTCTGCTGAAGTGATGAATAACAATACAAATGAAAGCTGTAGCTACGTTACAGAGAACCTGCAAAAAATCAAACGAACAAAACAGAAACCCTGCGTCAGCTCCTCGTCCTCGTCCGTCTGTGGAACGCCGTTACTAATCGCTGACACTGGAGACTCCTTCCGTATCAGCGATTAACGCAAAGCTCTTAAAAAAAAAATCCCTAGCTTTCGATTACGCAGCGGGTCCCGGCGTGTTACTATGGAAACGTTAAAGAAATATATATATATATATAATTAGTAGCTAGTCTTTTTACTACATTTTGAAATGATTGGATTAGTGGATGTTGGTGTTGATTCAGTGCCAAGCAGACGGATGAAATTATTAGCGATCTTCATATTTGCTTTAGCGACTAGCCTCGTATCGTTATATACCAGCACGTCGTTCGTCTATTACATTGAAATCAGTGTGTTTATTTCTTCTTAGCCTGCGCTAATCGTCTCTTTTCCACATGGAAAACGCCGTTTTTTCTGAAATACTTATTACACCGATGACTCGTGGTTCCGACGGATTTCTGTGTGAAACATTTTTCATCTTAAAATGATCCGAATCCGAATCCGAATCTGAATCCGAATCTGAATCCGAATCTGAATCCGAATCTGTCCAGAGGGCTGTAAAGTTCACAAAAAGTGTGAAATTATCGAATGTTTCGAAGCAAAACAGTCTCAAAAGTTACAGCCTTGATTTCTGAAACCGTCAGGGTTGAAATTCTCTGCCCTTGAAATGGTGTGTGTGTGTGTGTGTGTGTGTGTGTGTGTGTGTGTGTGTGTGTGTGTGATTTGTTTCCCAGGATTGAACCCATCAGAGGAGGATCCCGCTCCATCTCCAGTTCAGTACACGGGCACCAGCGTGGACTTTGCGTCTCCCTCTCGGGACGGTGCGACCGGCGTGACCCGCCGCGCGGACGTTTTGAGGTTCAGGAGCACGCACGCGCTCCAGACTGCGAGTGTACACCAGGGTGGAGAGTACGATAAGACCGGACTCAGTGTTGTTCCACAGGAAAGCACACACAATGGACAGGAAAAAGCTGGAGCCGTGACCTCCGACCTCGCCTACACCGCTCCGCCCTCGCTCACCGATTCCAAACTCTCGTTTACCAAAAAAGAACGAGGCTCGAGTCTCTCCAGCGCTGAGTCACGATGGCCAGGGCTTTCTGTGAACACGGCAGAGGACATGCGTCCAGAAAATGTCCCACGTGCGCCTACGGTCAGTCGAACTCATTTCACTACTCCATTAAATGAAGCTTCATTCACCGGGACTTCACTCGAGACTTCTGAATCGCACGTGACCGACGGACGTGACGCGTCGGTGACGTCATCATCGTACGCGGCGGACGAGGGAAGCGAGATGTCCGGGACTAATGGCGTTTCTCGTCCTGACCGTACGAACCAAAACAACCCGGTTACTGATGAATCAAATTTTCGAAGCGAGTCGGTGTCCGAGTTCAGGAGCGTCGCACGCAGGAGTTCGTCAGCGACCGCGGACACGGACGCGTCGGAGACCGAGACGGGCCGGACGAATCGCTTACCCCCATCGACTCGTATTAACCAAAATGCTTCCGATCATACGCTCTCGCCGCTTTTCGCCGATTCGAGCGGCGTGACTGACGCTCCCGGAGCTTCGCTTTCACGTCAGATCGACACGTCTACGCTTTCGGACACGTCTAATCATCAAGACGCTTCTGCTACTACTACTACTACTAGGGACGAGAAAATGCCGGAGCGTTACTCGTACACTCCAAACACCGACTCCACACCGACCGAGTCCGATGCTACACCGGCTTCACACACCGTCCACCGTGAGCACGCTACTGACCCACGGACGAACGGCACCGACGCGCAGCGCACGCCTTCCGAAAAGCTTCGCACGCAGTCGGGTTCGCCTTCGGGTTCCGTCACGTCGAGCGGACCGGACTTCGGCTCGTATCCAGCAGACGCACTCGCTCGGGACGATCCCGTCGACTCTACCACCGGCTTCCTTCTGTCCGTTCTCACGAGCCAGGGGAACGATCCTACCACGACGGAGCTCGAGGATCCGATCACAACGCCGTGCAACACGACGGATGGTGACGCGGACACAGAAACGAACACCATGACATCAGATTCCAATAATCCTTCTCACGTGACGACTCGTAGCACGAGACCGACGCCGGTCACACACCACACTTCGTCGACTTCCAGGGACGATCCCGCGACAGCTACGCCTCCGAATCCTACACCGCCGAATCCTACACCGCCGTCGCACACACTCGACGCCGTTACACCGCCGTCGCACACACTCGACACTGTTACACCGCCGTCGCACACACTCGATGCCGTTACACCGCCGTCGCACACACTCGACACTGTTACACCGCCGTCGCACACACTCGACACTGTTACACCGCCGTCGCACACACTCGACACAGCTACACCGCCGTCGCACACACTCGACACTGTCACACCGCCATCGCACACACTCCACGCCGTTACACCGCCGTCGCACACACTCGACACGGTCACACCACCATCGCACACACTCGACACGGTTACACCACCATCGCACACACTCGACACGGTTACACCGCCGTCGCACACACTCGACACGGTTACACCACCGTCGCACACACTCGACACGGTTACACCACCATCGCACACACTCGACACGGTTACACCGCCGTCGCACACACTCGACACGGTTACACCACCGTCGCACACACTCGACACGGTTACACCACCGTCGCACACACTCGACACGGTTACACCACCGTCGCACACACTCGACACGGTCACACCACCATCGCACACACTCGACACAGCTACACCACCATCGCACACACTCGACACAGCTACACCACCATCGCACACACTCGACACAGCTACACCACCATCGCACACACTCGACACGGTTACACCACCATCGCACACACTCGACACGGTTACACCGCCATCGCACACACTCGACACGGTTACACCACCGTCGCACACACTCGACACGGTTACACCACCGTCGCACACACTCGACACTGTCACACCGCCGTCGCACACACTCGACACGGTCACACCACCATCGCACACACTCGACACAGCTACACCACCATCGCACACACTCGACACAGCTACACCGCCATCGCACACACTCGACACAGCTACACCGCCATCGCACACACTCAACACGGCTACACCGCCGTCGCACACACTCGACACGGCTACACCGCCGTCACACACACTCGACACGGCTACACCGCCGTCACACACACTCGACACCGTTCCCACCAGTACACCGTCGGCAAACCCAATGAGTCGAAGTTTAACAACGTCCCGAATCCCAAACCGTCTCCCTACAAGCGGAAACACACCGATCGTCCAGCAACCCAAAACAACAACAACAACAACACAGCAAGTACACACAGACACTCGCTCTCAGCCTGGAACATACACGCCTTTAACACCCGTGATCACTCCAACAACTCCACGCCGCACGCTCGCTCCAAAAAACCACAAAGATTGGTCATACAAGGGGCGGGTCTTCATCACGGAGGACCAACCAGCAATCACCAACGGTACGTAATCGCACGAGTGCGCGCCATCTCGCACCGTTCACACCCGCAGGAATAAAACACTCCACGATGCACATCGCAGGTGCTGTAGGAAACTCATCGATAAAATATATTCGTGTGTGTGTGTGTGTGTGTGTGTGTGTGTGTTTTTTAGAGGAAACGTTCGAAGTGCTGTTGCAGGTGATCCTGGAGGAGAACTCACCCCCGGACGCAGGACTTGTGGAGGTACTGGGTTCCACGGTGATGTGATATTGTGGTGGTGGTGTTGTTAATAAACTGTTATTATTATTATTATTATTATTATTATTATTTTTAAAAACCAGGAATCTCGCGCGTTTGTCAGAAGGATTTATTGCTCATAGACGTTGTGTATTGTTAATCTTCGGTACGCAGGTGGAGCCTTTTTTACAAAATGTCGCAGGGTACCGAAGCCAGCATGTGACCTGGCACAGGTGAGGAATGTGGTTCTTTTACCTGTAAGGAATTTTCATCGCTGATGTTTACAGATGTTCGATTTTTCACCTTAAATCTCTTAACCAGTCAATCATCATCAACACTGACGTTTTAATATACACTCAAGTGAATAAATCCACTTCTATGATTATTATTATTATTATTATTATTATTATTATTATTATTTTTCATCGGCATTCAGTGGTCCAGTTCTGCAGTCCGTGGTGATGTTCAGGACAGCGGAGGCGGTCTCCTGGCTCGGGAGGGCGGAGTCTCTCTTGCAGGAGGCGGGGCTGAGACCACTTCCTGCAGGAGGGGTTTTTGTGAGCGGCGTCCGGGTGAAAAACATCACAGTGGGAGGTCAGAATAACACACACACACACACACACACACACACAATAATGGTTCCAGATATATGTACAATCAATTCCGAGGCACATCGAAGATGTTCTGGTATCTCAAAACCTTTCCTTTAAATGTGTACACTCTCTCTCTCTATCTCTCACTCTCTGTGTCTCTCTCTCTCTCTCACTGTGTCTCTCTCTGTGTGTGTCTCTCTCTCACTGTGTGTGTGTCTCTCTCTGTGTCTCTCTCTCTCTCTGTCTCTCTCTCTCTCGCTCTGTCTCTGAGGATTGTGGGTAGCGGGCGAGAGTGCAGGTGGTTAGAGCACGTCTCTGAGTGTTTCTAGTTTTTTTCACATACTTTCCTTTCTGTTTTCTTCTTTAGTCTATTGCTCTAAAGTAAGAGTTTTAGTGAGTTAACAGTGTGTGAGGCGACTATTGTCGGCAAAACTCGCTCCAAAACGGAGCTAAATGGAGATTTCTCCCGCCCGACCCTGAGACATGATGAACAGATGAGATGTTTTGTGTGTGGTGAACACGGCCATGTCAGACAGACGTGTCCGAGCAGACAGGAGAGCAGACAGGTGGAGACACCGACAGACCCAGCGCGTACCGAGCAGCCGAGCGTGTCTACAGCTCGCGCAGTGCCGGTGACGAGTCCTACCGAGCAACTCGAGGCAGAAACTCCCACTAACCAACCCGAGACAGTTGTCACACCTAACACTGACAACACTGCTGAAACCCCAATGGGCCACAGCGCGGATCCAGCTCCACAACGTAACCCCAGCGCTAAAAGGAAAAAAACAACAACAAAGCAAGAACCTCCTCCCCCACAGCCTCTGTCCCTGTCTCAGACAGACCCTACCGGGAGTGAGGAGCTCTCACAGCCTCTGTCCCTGTCTCAGACAGACCCTACCGGGAGTGAGGAGCTCTCACAGCCTCTGTCCGTATCTCAGACAGACCCTACCGGGAGTGAGGAGTTTTTAAAATCTGGGCTCAGCTTAGAATGCAGCGGAAAGATCATTACGGTCTGAACGAACCACTTTTCTATAACACCTGGCTCCCTGAACAAACTGAGTCTAAAAGCGAGATTACCGCTTTCATCTCAGCAGGAGTAGCCAAGGTGGGAGATCTTATTGACCAGGATAAGCGAGAGTGGATACAAGTACACCAACTTTCCAGAGAGATTGGGGGCAGGTCAGAGAGGATCGTGGGGAATGTGGTGAGGACTTTGAAGGCTTTGTTCCCGACACCTCTACTGACGTTCATAAACAACTACATGACTGGAGATCCATAACTCCCAGCGAAGCTCCAGATGACGATGGCGCAGGTCAACTTCTCTCATACTTAGAAACGTCCCCTTTTCAGTGACAAAGGACCAATTGTACAACTTCTGCATAAAAAACGAACTTTCAAGAGAGCTCAAAGGCCGGACAGACACAAAGTGGAGAACGCACCTATCCACTCCTCCGTCTCAGTCCCCTATGTGGAGGCTGCTCTATAAGAGTCCCCTACCAAAGCGATCTGGAGACCTACAGTGGCGAGTTCTTCACTCCGCGATGCCGACCAAGACCTTCCTGTTTAAGTGTAACCTCACGGACTCTCCCCTCTGCGGGTTCTGTGGACTACCAGACACTGTGTTCCACTGCTTCTGCAACTGCCACAGACTGGACCCTCTTTTCAACACATTGGACAGAATCTTTTTTTCTTTTTCTTTTTGAATGAGTGATTATTTCTGTTTTCCCGAAATAATTTCTCTCTCTCTCTCTCTCTCTCTCTCTGTCTTTTAGGTCCGCCCAGTGATACGTGTTCTTGGTTGTTTTCTTGTCCGTCCGACTTCTACTGCGTCTCTCTCGAGGGGAACGTCACCTGTAGATCCATGTGCCACTCCGAGTACTGCAAGAACCATGGTATCTGCGTCCATCACGCTGCACAGCCCCCGGTCTGCCAGTGAGTGTGTAATGCCAGTGCTAACAAGGACCGTTAACAGTTATGAAGTGGTGTAAGCAGTCGCTCCGGGACTCCACACTCACATCGGGTCTCCAAACCACCAGGGGGCGGCCCGTAAGAACGCAGGATTTAAAATAGAACAAAAATTTCCAGCACCGCTAAATAAAAGAGCCTAAAAATTGTGATCTTTTACAAAAATATACATTTTCTATATTAATGGGGCCCCCTTGTGGTACGTACTGGTACTGCTTTATAGAGATCATTATGTAGAACATCTACAGCCCTGATGTTAATGAACGCACCGTCGGACCATAGATCAAGATTAAATGTCAGATTTTTTTTTGTGTGTGTGTGTGTGTACTGTAGGTGTCCTGTGGGTGAGGATTTTTGGTTCATGGGTCAGCGCTGTGACCTGCGTATGACCCGACAGAGACTGGCCGGTGTGTGTTTCGGTGTTTTGGCCTCCATAGCAGCTCTGATGGCGCTCCTGGCTTATCTAGCCGTGCAGCGTTTTAAGAAAAAGCTCATTCAGGCAAAAGCAGAGCAAACAAAGAGCAGGTAACACACACACACACACACACACACACACACACACACACTACAACAACTACACCGAGCATATGAGGTATTATTCTGGTCATGCTGCTGTTATTGGAAAGTGTGAGCAGGAAATCAAAACAAACCAGAGGGACGGAGTGGAGCGTACACTCTGTCTCACACACACACACAGACACACACACACACACACAGGGTTGAACTGAAAAATATTTTTGTGTGTGTGAAGTTACCGCAGGTTCAACCACTTCGATGAGCTGTCATCTCGTTTTTGGAGAAGATCCTGGCCCGGATCGGAGGACTCGCTGGATAACACCGCGTTCAGCCGCTCTGACGAGTTACTGCACATGAGAGCGATGGACCGCGCCTGCTGTTACCATGACGACACACTGTCCATCGCCTCTACCTACCCGGATAGCGTTACGCGCCTCAATACGGTGTATCCTCACAGGTTAAGAGTGCATGGAGTTTATACTTTATACATACAGGAACATACAATGGGCCTCTATATTTATTAGCGCTGGTTTGTTGCAGTTCCCATGTTGGACCACTAGGTGTTGTAGCGCAGTAATAACTCTATGGAGATCAAACGGAGCGGTGAACACGCTGCAGTGTGAATGCATAGAAAAAAAAAATCATCGGTCGCTCAAATATTGTGAATGAGGAATTTCTGAAGTATTAATGTTTATGTTTGTTTGTTTGTTTGTTTGTTTGTTTGTTTTGTTAGCTCCCAGTACCATTGGGACATGAGCACGTGCAGCCTAGCGGACGGCGTGATCGATTCAGGAAAGGCGAGCGACCTGTCCGTGTGCAGCTGGCCGATCGAACCCATCCAGTGGACGCCTTTCCCTTTACTACAGCAACTCAGAAATACAAACGCAGTAAGACACACACACACACACACATTTTCAAATACACACGCCGTTATTTAAAACAAATTTGAATGACCTGCGTTGCTGCTCTCAGGTAAAACCCTCTCGTCCTCGGTCGTACTGCGAGGGCATGGAGCTGGTGGGTGTGGAGAAGAGCCGGACGGCGTAGCGAGGGATCAGCGAGGGTCATCACACCCACACACACACACACACACACACACACACACACTCACTCACTCACTCACACTCAGGACTCGGATGATGTATTTACTTGAAATTGTAGAAACGGAGTGTGTAACACAACGCGGTTTATTTCGGGAGACGCTCTTCTCTTTCTCTGTGAAAGATTATTGTGGTGTTTTTGATATCATTTGAATTAAACGTTACTCTTTATAGACCGTGTGTGTGTGTGTGTGTGTGTGTGTGTGTGTGTGTGTGTGTACTCTAAGTATGAACATGGATAAAGTCGAATGTTTCTCACGCAGGCTCTCTCACTTTTTATACCTGT
>NC_071280.1:536308-548808 GCF_023375685.1 Ictalurus furcatus
CGCATGTAGAGACGACACGAGGAAGAGACCCCGACTCAGGACGGAGATCGCAAATGGTTCCAGTGTAGAAGAGGAAACACAAACAGGAGCGAGTGTGCTTCCAGACGTCTGGCCCAGAACTTTAAAAACGACAGGATCTGACCTGATAAATAAACTGGTTTAACGCAACAAACACAGGCTCATCATTATTCCACACTCGACAACGCATGAAACAGCACTTGATCCAGCACAGCCTGTTATTTTATACATTTGATCTTTTATAGCTCTCCTCCTCCTCCTCATCATCATCATCATCATCATCATCTGAAGACTTCATGAAGGCACTAAACCCGAGCTCATGAGCGGACAATGAATACGTAATGAAGATATAAATACTGTCCAATCTGCCTCCTCTGTCTACGCAAGCACAAAGATAAACAAATACACACAGCGTTTGGAAATTTCAACTTTATTTCATCCTACACACACACACACACACACACGCACGCGCGCACACGGAGCATGCATCGTTGCGAATATCCATCGTTGGATCGATAAACCCTCGCCCCTACGTCAGTTCTGTATCTTCGTTTACTCTGAATTCTCATTCATTGCTGTTTTGTTGACTTGCATAGTTAAATCCTTAAATCTGGCGGAAGGTTAGTACCGGAAGCCCTTAATTTTATTTTTCACAACCAACAGCAACAAAAATAAATACACGACAACTCCTGCATCAAATACATGCGAGTTTAAAGTGCGTGCGCACGGATAACGGCGGAAAAAGAACCACTTTTGATCGGAATATTTTTAAAATAGACTTTCCTGTTAGCGAACGTCCACGTATCCGTATTACAAGACATCGCCAGCACTGGTCACGTGACCACACAACGCTTGCTCTTATGGAAGACTAGGATCTCTATTGTACGCTACGTTTATTTCTACATCCAAAATGAAAGAGCTATCGATAGAAACGATCATACGTCATAATCCGTAAGGATCTCTGCTATAACGACGGATCCGACCACAATATATATATCGACACGGAAGCGCTACCACGCATGCACATGGTGGACTGGTTTCTGCTTGATTTTTTTTTTTCTTTCCCCCCTCCCCCCCCACCCCCCACCACACACCGAATCTACAAAGTCCACAAACTGCTTCATACCAACACAAAAACTTCATGAGTAAATAGTATTTTGATTTGCATGTTGGGATTAGCATCGCTAAATCATCAGCATCATAAAAACCCAGGGACTCGAGCGAAAGCGTGACGTGACGATCGAGTCTCGCGGTATCGTGAGCTAGCGGCGATGGAAGCGCGCACGAGCCCGGAGTCGTTTTCTAAAACGATCGCAGCTGTTATTACAATGATGTGTTCTCCCTGTTTTTAATGCAACTTGTTTGTAATCTTAAAATCGCGCTTAGGCCGTGGCTGTGCATAAGTATTCACACGCGTACTGTACAAACATCATGCTTTTATAACACGGAAAGGATTGCATGGGGGGGGGGAATACTTATGCAAGCCATTGTAGCACTATCGACTATAACCACGAATGAGCTTAACTTTTAATTTACGCACTGAGACGTCGTCTACGCCACTCAGATCGCCGTTTTGTTCAAGGTTTTCTCGTGTTCCACATAAAACGACGGAGTATGGATGAGTCCATTATTATCATCATCTTTTTTAAATATGTTTGAATTGCAAAAAAAAAAGCAAAACAAAAAAAAAACATGGATGCGGATGTGTTATTTATTACTAGGACTGTGGTTTGTTATAATTTAGGCTGTACGTGGTTTATTATTATTATTATTATTATTATTATTATGATGAAATATGACTGTGTAAATCGTTAGAAATGGTAGAGGTCATATTTTTGTAATATATCTGCTAAAATTTGCCGTTTGATTGGACTGGAATTGGAGCCGCTGGGATATTCTCATGGAGATGATAAAACGTTCTCATGGAGATTATGAACATTGACGCACTTCATCCGGCGCGTCCGAGACGATCGGATCGGATCGGTCAGGCCGTGGGACAACGAGGACGGGAAAACGGCGATCTCGTCTCGACCTTCCGGTGAGACGGACGGCGAAGGAGGCGCCGATCACGGACCGGAGGTCACACCTGAATGACGAACTCCGGGTTGGTGTAGGAAAAGCCTTGGAACTCGTTCTGGTCCAAATTCATGATGAAGAGTTTATCGGTTGGAGTGAGCTCCACCGCCATCTTGGTGAACTCCTTGTCGAAGTTGCCTGCGTCGCGGCGATTCTTCTAGAAATTGGAGAGAAACGGGGAAAGAGAGAGAGTCGCGTCGGTCACCGAGTTACAGAGCGGACATGGTGCTTATAAAAACAGTAAAACAAGGTGGAGATGATCATTTTCTTGTTATGAAGCACTGACTTTGGCGATGATTAGAATCGCCCTCCAAAGCCGAGATCCAGTATAGTACGTTCTAGAGTAGTGTAGTGGATAAAACAGGTACACTTCCATTCAAACTCCACACTGGAGACTCCTTCCACGAATGATAAATAACAACAACAACAACAAAACTCACCATACCAACAACACCACGTTTGTTGATGATATTTTTGTCTTATCGGAAGATCCACCATAAGGATGGAAGTACCGTCAGAGCCGCCGTAACGGACAACGGATCCGCACCCTCCGAGCGATCCGAATTCCTGAGTCCAACGGCGCCCTGGTGTAAGTTCATCTTTTGACGCTAAAAGTCAATAGTTCACGGTTCGAGGCCACTGATGCGAGTATGTCATGTGATCATGTGACCTCCATCGTCACTCCACGTCAGCGGCTAGATCAGATCTAAATCAGATCCAGATGTAGCTTCTTATTAAGCATCAGCATCAGACTAGTATCCAGAAATCATTTACCCATTACAAACCAGAGTACACATTGTGTATGATGCAATACAGAATTTGTTATAAATGTTTTCTTATTTACATATCTCATCACAAACACAGATTTACACAATACATGGTAGATATTATATATATATATATATATCTCAGTTATGAAATCTTTGCTCATAGATGCTCGGAAAGCTTTAGCTTTTCTTTAGTTGAAAGGGTGGCTCCAGGAAGTGCTTGGGCCCTTAATTGCTGCCTGCAGCTGTATTTAATATTATTATTAGTAGTAGTAAGAAATGGTAGACATTTTTAAGGTGTTCCACAAGTATCTACACCCGGTCCCGTCCTGTTTTCTTGCACGTGCTTCCGTCGGGTCAAACCGGGTCACTGGATTTAATGATGGTGCTACAAAGGCCAAAGGATTTGTCCAAATCACGTTCTTGTAAAGCATCAGGGACACCGAGACAGATGTTTACAAACATTTACAGATTGCCTTTGACGGATTCCTACCTTGAGTGGGGCTCAGAGGAGCACCCTTCTCCTCGGCCTGGTCCCCTGTAAGCCTACGCAACAGCTGTTTCCAGATGTTCTCACAGAAATGAACGAGGGTGTTTCTCTCTCTCACACACACACAAACACTTACACAGGCATGCTTTCAGATATACTACAACTTCCAGCAGACGGTCTTGATTAGTGTGTGTGTGTGTGTTGGCATGTCGATACATCGCATGCATGCGAGCGTGCTGCTGGAAGGACATCTGGATGAAATATTTATGGTCCGGTCTTTCGCTGACTCTGCTTTTTTTCATAAACGGTTGCAGGTTTTGTTAAATGACTTTAATGACCTCGACCAAGCCCTAATAAAACACAAGACCCCACCTTCCCCATCCTAAAAACACCCTTATACGCTTACACCCGTACGCTGAATATGCGATTACACCAATATTACGAGGACGCGCGTCTGACGGACGGAGCGGAGCGGACGAGCGCTCCGTCAGATTCTCCTTTCCAGTTTACAGGAGCACAAACACCGGTTCAACTTTATTCACTCAAAATACAAACAAGTGCGGCAGAGCTCCGAGAACCGACCGCCGTGCGCGAGGAACCCGAGTCTGAACGTGCGGAACTCCCCCCCCCCGCCCCCTCCCCCGTGTAAATATCGACCTGACTTACAAATTCAGTGCAGAACAAGTGAAAGGATTTGAAGGTATCCATGCCTTTATTTTGTTGGTCACTCCGCAGGATGAGGTTCTCGCTAAAGAGCGGCGAGAAACTCACCGAGCAACACATCATCAGCACACAATAACAACGTGTCGTATGGCGAGGATGCTTTTCAGATCGTGTGAGAAACAAAACAAAACGAAACAACAAGGTTTATTCATAAATGGACTATTTGGTGTGTGTGTATATATATATATATATATTAAAATGTAAAATGTACCATCTCTTCACAGTGGATTGCATTTTCTCTCATTCGAATACTTTGAGGGCTTCTGGTTTAACAAGAATAATGTACGACACAGAACTGCTGGACTAACCACAAAAGATATGCGCTCTATTTTTACCCCCAAACATAATCATCATCATCATCATAATAATAATAATAATAATAATAATACCACTTTTGGGACCACTTTTTGAAAACTTCTCGTGTAAAGAGTGTATCCAAGTTCATGCAAACCCAAAATAAAAAACACCACCACTGTACACCTGATACACGTGTGCTGAGAGAGGGAAAGCAAAAAACATTAAAAAACAAAACAAAACAAACAAACAAAAAAAAACGCACCCGGTCCCCGAGGACTGGTTTGGGAACCAGTGATGTAAACGAACTACATTAAATTACACAGGACCAACGTCTGATCCTGACCTGACTTTTGATTTGGCACAGAGAGAGAGAGAGAGAGAGAGAGAGAGAGAGAGAGAGAGAGAGATCTATATATATGACGAAATAAAGAAATAGCATACTTTTGTGTGTACACACGTGCTCACACTGGGCCTCGTTTATCAATCTGAACTGATCTTAGCCAAGTTGTGCGTCAAGATTACGTTTCATACGCAAACTGAAGTAAAAAAAATCCCTGCGTTCTCCGATAATGCGATCTACAAAATCGTCAGTGGTTTTACCGACTTGAACTCACGGCGCGTTTACGTTTAGCCACGCCCACAAAACTCTGAAACGGACGAAATTGCGGCGGAACGAAACGGAAGAGCGCCGCCGCCTGGACCGTCCGGTAATGCAGCTCGGCCGTCGCGGACTAACGCGCGCTAACTCCTCCTCCTCCTCCTCCCAGAGGGTGCCATTACTTTTTATTGTCCCGATCGAACAGCTCGTCCTATTTGTCGTTAATACGAAAAGTCTCGGCGCGTAACCCGTACGTAAAACCGGTTGGTTAACACGTACGTTTACGCAAGTTCTCGTAGGATACGGAGGTTTTCTGAACTTTCGCGAATCGTCCAAACGCGCCGGCGAACAAATCTCCTTCGTATCCGCTTTGATAAACAAGGCCCAAAATAAACAAACAAACAAACAAACAAAAAAAAGTACCAGGAACAGACTGACCTACATAATGAAACTTGGTGGCTTTTAATATTTTGGCGAATATTGTTTAAAAAAAAAAAAAGTATACTTTATAATCTATATTATCTATAATATATATCATATTTATATTCTAAACCCCGCCCCGCCAAAAAGATATGCAAATAGACCGCTCATTATTTTAACCGAATAATAAAAAGTAAACATATATATATTTCTCATGTAGTCAACTCATAACATTACGAGTTTATAACACCGTAGAAGGGCAATGTGTGTGTGTGTGTGTGTGTGTGTGTGTGTGTGTGTGAGATAATTAACCAGCATGAACCGTAGGAAACAAACGGAAGCGTAAATGTAAATACAGACTGGTCAAACTGATTGGCTCGTTAGGTCTCGGTCGTTTCAGGCTCTCCGATCTGATTGGTGCAAGCGCCGCGCTGCTATTGGCTACTTGGACTCCTGAGCTGGGAAATCGGGGTTAATGTACGAGAAACCCTGGAACTCGTCCTGGTCCAGGTTAAGAATCACTTCCTGGTCGGGAGGGGTCAGGACCGGAGGATGGCGGGTGAAAAAACGGTCAAAGTTCTCTGCGTCTCGACCGCACTGTGGAGAAGACGAGAGAAGAGAGGAGTGCGATGGGAGGATGGCGGTTAAAACGAAATAAAATAAAACAACAACAACAACAACAACAACAAAAAGGTGTCATAAACATGGCAAAAAACAACAAATCTGCAGGAACAATGTAAAACATGTGAAAGCGGGATTAAAACACAGAGATGTAAATTTCCAGGAGAAATTAGATCAGTAAATAAATCACAGCCAGTTATCTTCAAATGCTTTAATCCCATTCTTATTATTTTATATATATAAATATATGTCTATATGAATATATATAAAAGCAGAACATTCTTCAACTGAAACCAAATGAGAAGCAGGAATGTTTAATAAGAGGTGACTCTCGGTTTCGAAGCACAAGCATGGAGCGGATTCTCGTGAGATGAAGCGTTCAGTACGTGTTCATCGGGTATATGATCGTGTCATGACCCGTGGAATCCGATCGGCCCGATCGGGCGCCGACCCGATCGATCGTGGTATAAGGAGAACGAAACGCCCGGCGCAGACGCCGTTACACGACAACGTGCCGGAACTTTATTCCTTACTCGTAACAAATACTAACTCGAGCAGGTCTGATCTTCGAGCAGGTCTGATCTTCGAGCAGGTCTGATCTTGAGTTAGTGGAGTGAACATCCAGCGAGGAGAAATATTTACCGCAGGCGTGACCTGCGGAACCTGTGAGCGAATTAAACCGTCGAGATCAAAGCAATCACCGTTACAGACGTGCAGGTCACATGATCAACAGGGTCTTCTTAATGTCAGTCTGTTATCCTATCCCTTTAATAAAGCTGATAATATATATGTGTGTGTGTGTGTGTGTGTGTGTGTGTGTGTGAGTAGCAGCTCCTTCAGCCTGATGAGAGAAATGTTCATAACGCTGTAATTATGCACCACAGAGACATACTGAGGGGAGAAAAGGAGCAAAGATGACATCAAAGTCAACGGCAGGAAGAAAAAAAGGTTACGAGATATGACAGAACGGTCACACCCACCGCTGTGATTAATAACAAGTTACACTTATTATTATTATTATTATTATTATTATTATTATTATTATTATCCGTCATGTACGTGTAGATAATCAAACTCTGGTCATGGTTACGTCGAGGCCTCGTGGGACGTGCCGAGACGATTCCACACGTCGACGCGTTTCCTTTTGAAACAGGAAGTCAAGACTGATGGCGTGTTAAAATGCTTGTTTACCGCTAACGAGCCGCTCCTGTCAAGCAGAACACGCCCCCCCCCCCCCTCAGGGGGCGGAGCATATCCATTTATCCTGAGAGAATTTACCTGGAGGAACTGAAATCTAGTACAGAAAACTTTTAATCAAATTTTCCATCTCCTTTTGATAGGGAAGTGAAATTCTTTCTCACACACACACACACACACACACACACACACACACACACACACACACACACACACGTTTACTTACTGCTTTGGGTTTGAACGGAGGTTGAACCTCTTTGTTCTGCAGCTTCTCCCAGTCCATGTACCGGAAGAAGGCGTGTTCCTTAATGTCTCGCTCGCCCTCAGGGCCGCAACCCAAACGCTTCCCCGGATGCTTCGTCATCAGCTGAAACGCACGCGGCGAACTGTGAGCAACTGACAGTAGCGCAGGTTTATATATTTATATATATATATATGGACGCGCTTGCTCGGACGCGTAATCGTTTCTATAGTAACGGCTCATTCACATCGCGGCGGACGCTCCGCTGATAATACACGGATAGGATTCTGACAGTAACGAGATGTACATGTCAGAATGGTTTGAAATAAATAACAGGAATTCCGGATAATATTTCCAAACTGTGTCACGAAACCACACATCAGCGCATTTAATAGTCTGAGGGGTTTTACTAATGAACCCACTAGCGTATTTTGTGTATGATAACGTGTGTGTGTGTGTGTGTGTGTGTGTGTGTATACACTCACGCCCTTGCATATAGCCACGGCTTCTTTAGACATGGATTTGGGATAGGAAACGTGGTGCTCCATGATGGACTGGAAAAGCTCGTCTTCGTCTTCGCCGTCGAACGGCGGCTACACACAAAAGGGCGAAGGTAAAAAGGTTAGAACGCGCGGTAATTGGCATCATGGGCGTAGCTTGCTAGGGGCGTTTAGCGCTCACCTGTCCTGCTAACATCTCGTACAGCAGGACTCCGTACGCCCACCAGTCCACAGACTTCCCGTACGGCTGATAGGCAATGATCTGAAAGTGCAGAGACAGAGGGAAGCGTTTACCACAGCCGCGTCACACTTCCTGTCGCCGCGGTTACGGCCGTTTACGATAATACACTTGCCGAAGGAGAAGTCTGTACGAGAATCAGGATCGGACGGCCGACAGCGCAGGAATTTTAATCGGGTTTATGTGTTACTGAGCTGCTGTTCCAAACACACACACACACACACACACACACACACACACACACACACACACACCTCAGGCGCAATGTAGTCCGGAGTTCCGCAGAAGGTTTTCGTAGTCACGCCGTCGATCATGTTCTCCTTGCACATGCCGAAGTCGGCGATTTTAATGTGACCCTCCGAATCCAGCATCACGTTATCCAACTTCAAGTCTCTACACACACACACACACACACACACACACACACACACGTATGAGCGACTCCAAACATTAAGAATGATGCTTTTATCTGCATCGTTAGTCGTTATTTTTTTTTTTTATAAGGCTCTAGAAACCTCTTTCGTTATTATCGAGCTGTGAAATGCGTTAGAATAACGTTGTTGGAACGTTAGGAACTGTTCTTACCTGTAAATGATGCCTTTTAAATGGAGAAAGAACAGACCAATGGCAATCTCTGCAGCGTAGAACCTAGACACACACACACACACACACACACACACACACACACGCACACACACACACAGTTCCTATACTGATAATCAGACTATTCAATTCCCTTGTTTTTTTCCCGTGTGTGTGTGTGTGTGTGTGTGTGTGTGTGTGTGTGTGTGTGTATCTGTACTTACACAGCATGCGGCTCCTTAAACTTCCCCATTTGCTGTATCTGGTACATCAGATCTCCACCGTTAATGTACTCCATCACAAAGTACAGACGGTCCTACACACACACACACACACACACACACACACACACACACACACACACGAAAATCAGTGACACAGAACAGACAGTAAACAGGGATGTGAGATTTGATCATCAATTCCAGCCCATGGAGACACAAAGCTCCGCCCCCGAACTAGAGTTAGCATTAGCATTAGCATCAGCGAGTCCTGCAGTGAACTCCCTTTTCACACGCATACACTTTCAACAGATCCTGAATGCTGATTGGCTGGAAGATACGGTCAAATCTTATTTAAAACGTTTTCCCAGATATAAACCACACACGCAAGAAAGACTACAAGAGAATCAAATCTCCTGCCGTCATCAGCGGCCGTGACGTTCGTGTGGTTTCGAATAAAACGGCGTACAACGGAAGCGTGTAACACGGCCTTCACGGCGCGCTCATATCAGGCTCTAAAGTGTCACGCTGATTTATAACAGTGTTATATATATACGCTGTTGATGTCAGCGATGATTTTAAGCTGTTGCTAATTAGTGCGTGTTGTTATCGTTTAGCCGTAATCGCTAGCTAGTGTCTCGGCTTAGCTACATGCTAACGAGCTAGCGAGTTCCACACACGCTGAGTCGACGTCAATCCGCTAGAGTTAACGACTTGAAACGTTATTAAATCGACAAAAAGGAAACGGAAGGAAAAATGACGACACAAAACAGGAAGTTCATCTAGACGTGGAAACTGCTCCATCAGCAGTTGCTCTGTTGTCGTCGTTGTTATTGTTGTTGTTGTTTGTTGTTTGTTGTTGACTACAAACACTGTATTTTTTAAACGTGGCACTAACCGACTGAGAAGGAACCTCTGGAGCGTATGAGGAACTGAATGTGAATTTGAATGCAGGAGTATCTGTTATCTGCAGAAGCAGAGAAAGCAGAAGTTGCACAAGCTGTGTGTGTGTGTGTGTGTGTGTGTGTGTGTGTGCGTACCATAGTCTGAAAGCACGAGTGCAGCTGTGTTAGAAAAGGCGGTTTTCCAGAAAGCGCCAGGACTCTCTTCTCCACCATGGTGCACTCCACGTCATCGTCCTGGATCACCACGTCCTTCTTCAGGATCTTCACGGCGTAAAGCTCGTCCGTTCCTTTGCGCTCGGCGAGCATCACCTGGAAACGCAAAACGCGCTTTATAAAGAACGGTCATCATAGTGAAATGCGGAACGATCCGGAAAAAATAAATAAATAAATAAATAATCGGGTTTATTCGCATCTCTACATCGTATTCTTAATTCTCGATTCGGATTGGTTAGAAGTTTTCCCATAACGACGATATATATAAATATTAACACCCACATGCTAATGCATTATCGTTTCTATAGTAACGGATTGAAAATAAACATCGATGCGGGGAAGTTTTCTATTTAGTGTTGACGGAAGGAGTCTCCAGCGTCAGAGGGGAAGCTGCAGGTCTTCCGACGTCCTCCGGAACGAACGATTCGCTCCGTGTCGTTACACGTAACCATAGACGGATAAAAATTCCGCTGTCGATGCGCGTTATTCCTAGAATAAAAGGAAGGGGAAGGGGTTAAAGCGCTAAACGCGGTTTGATCGGTACCTTTCCGAAGCTGCCTTTTCCCAGCACCATGATGAAGTTAAAATCGGACAGCTTGACGCGATCCTGGTTGCCGTTGGAGTCGTATTTGGAGATGTCGTTGGACGACGAGCTGTCGGTGTTCTTCTGGCCCGGACCGATCCTGGCTCTCTGAGAGGAAGGAGAGAATAAAACACTTCAGGACGCGTCGGCATCGGGGAAAACAACGGAGCTGTCGGCCAGCGCGCCCCCTGGTGGTGCGCATGCGCATTGTAACGTGTTGAAATGGGATCGCTGACCTCAAACTTCTGCCGCAGTTCCTCGTTACCGTCTTCACCGTCTGGCTGGACCGGAACGTTAAAATATTCGCCTTCTTCTTGGCCCAACAACTTATACCTAGGAGATAAAGAGTCCGCGTCTTAAGAATAGCGGAACCCCGAGGTTCTAAGGGCGAGGCGCGAGTGAAGACGCGTAGATGTACGAGGGCGATTGGAAATGCGTTTGTTTAAAGACCTTACCAGCCACTGACCCCTTGCTTTTGGAGCTCGGAGATGCCAAACGAGAGAGAACCCATGAAGTCATTCCTGCTGGTCAGATCCCAGTCCCAGATTTCCACAGACAGACGTCTGTCCTTATCCGTCTCACGCAGATTGCTACAGGAGCACACGCACAAGGCAAATAAAAACAACAACAACAACAACATCAAAGGTTTTTTCAGAGGATTAGCAGCTAGTGGAGATTTCCATGAGGATAAAAGGGAAGATTTGGCGTACAATGCGAACGTCTCGTTCCAGGTGGGGTTGAGCGAACACTTGATGGTTTTGGTTTTCTGCTTGCTTTCGCTCTTGGGGTCGGGAATCAGTTTGAGCTTGACGTATGGGTCCGACAAGCCGTTCGGGTCCATCGGCACCAGGTTCCGAGCCTCTCTGACTGTTTGGGGGAAGAGTACAGCGTATAAGAAATAGCACAAAACACAAACATCTGGCCGTCGACAACCGCGCAGCTGTTCACTGCCTTATGACCCGAGAGAGAACACACGGGCCCGATTATTACAGAACGAACCAACGGACGCGTCGGACCCCGACCACTGACCCCGAACACAGCCGTTAGCTCAGCGTTAGCCAAACCCGCTTCACCGCTGCTGCTGGTGTAGAGAATTATAACTTAGTAGAATGAGCGCAAACATTTAAACCTGCACTGCTGTCAGCTCCTAACCACGTTCTACACACATCTGGACAACTTCTAACCGAGTCCTACACACATCTGGACAACTTCTAACCGAGTGCTACACACATGTGGACAACTTCTAACCGAGTCCTACACACATCTGGACAACTTCTAACCGAGTCCTACACACATCTGGACAACTTCTAACCGAGTGCTACACACATCTGGACAACCGCTAACCGAGTTCTACACACATCTGGACAACTTCTAACCGAGTTCTACATACATCTGGACAACTTCTAACCGAGTTCTACACACATCTGGACAACTTCTAACCGAGTTCTACACACATCTGGACAACTTCTAACCGAGTCCTACACACATCTGGACAACTTCTAACCGAGTCCTACACACATCTGGACAACTTCTAACCGAGTCCTACACACATCTGGACAACTTCTAACCGAGTCCTACACACATCTGGACAACTTCTAACCGAGTCCTACACACATCTGGACAACCTCTAACCGAGTTCTACACACATCTGGACAACCGCTAACCGAGTTCTACACACATCTGGACAACTTCTAACCGAGTTCTACATACATCTGGACAACTTCTAACCGAGTTCTACATACATCTGGACAACTTCTAACCGAGTTCTACACACATCTGGACAACTTCTAACCGAGTTCTACACACATCTGGA
>NC_071280.1:558808-588808 GCF_023375685.1 Ictalurus furcatus
CCGGGGTGTGCACACTTCAGGCTGGTGGTGGCGGTGTAATGCTGTGGGGAATGTTTTCTTGTCACACACTGAAACCCTTCAAACCAATCCAGCATCGTCTGGATTTACCATCTTATAACGGGTATTCCTGAAGCACGGTAACGCCACAAAGTCGTCTCAAACCGGTTCCATGAGTTCAGTGGCTTCCCCAGAGCACCGCTGGGGCGTGGTAGAACGGGAGATAAACGTTCAGCTGACAAATCTTCACAACTTGTGTGATGTCAACATGGAGCAGAACATCCTCAAAGGAACGCAACACCGTGCGGTCCAGTCTTCTCTCTCTAAGCATTTGTTTTAGAAACACTTTATCAGACTACTGTATATTTATCAAACCAGACACAGTCTCTTCACTAATAATAAAGACCTGACCTAACCTACTTACGACCAAAAAAAGTCTTTAACACGCTGAGCCATTTTATTTGTCACGATATCAGATTCTCACTGGCTCTGTACCACCACTCCCATTTCCCCAAATCCCTCGTTCTCTCCGTTCGGCCACTTCCTCATTCTCTCACGCGTTCTGTACCTGTTCTGACTCGTAATCCAGAGCTATTCAAAGCAGACTTGTAGGACATTTTGTCACAGGTACTCGAGTCAAACGCGCCATTTTATATATATCCAAAAAGCACAAAAATAAACCACAAGACACAACAGTCTTTTTAGCTGCACATCTAATAAGCACTCGTAAACCATTTACTCATTTATGTTTTATACAAAAATATTCCTTCTGCATGGTGGCATATTAGGGCCTGCGAGATAGGGCTGGGGGATATGATGATATGTTTTTATTAAATAGAAAAGTCTATCGGAGCTGAACCAGATCCTGTCAGAGCTGAATCAAATCCAATCAGAGCTGAATCGAATCCTGTCATAGCTGAATCGAATCCTGCCAGAGCTGAATCGAATCCTATAGGAGCTGAATCGAATCCTACAGGAGCTGAATCTTGATTCTATAGGAGCTGAATCGGATCCTGTCAGAACTGAATTGAATCCTGCCAGAGCTGAATCGGATCCTATAGGAGCTGAATCAAATCCTGTCAGAACTGAATTGAATCCTGCCAGAGCTGAATCGGATCCTATAGGAGCTGAATCAAATCCTGTCAGAACTGAATTGAATTCTGCCAGAGCTGAATCGGATCCTATAGGAGCTGAACCAAATCTTGTCAGAGCTGAATCGAAATCCTGTCAGCGCTGAATTGAATCCCGTCAGAGCTGAGTCGAATCCTGTCAGGACTCAGTCAAATCCTATTAGAGTCAAATCACATCCTAGTGGTGCTGAATCAAATCCTATCAGAGCTGAGTCGAATCCTGTCAGAGCTGAATCGAATCCTATAGGAGCTGAATTGAATCCTGTCAGAGCTGAATTGAATCCCGTCAGAGCTGAGTCGAATCCTGTCAGGACTCAGTCAAATCCTATTAGAGTCAAATCACATCCTAGTGGTGCTGAATCAAATCCTATCAGAGCTGAGTCGAATCCTGTCAGAGCTGAATCGAATCCTATAGGAGCTGAATTGAATCCTGTCAGAGCTGAATTGAATCCCGTCAGAGTTGAGTCGAATCCTGTTGGTACTCAGTCAAATCCTATTAGAGTCAAATCACATCCTAGTCGTGCTGAATCAAATCCTATCAGAGCTGAGTCAAATACTGCCAGAGCTGAGTCAAATACTGCCAGAGCTGAATCGAATCCTATATGAGCTGAACTGAATCCTGTATGAGCTGAATCGATTCTTATTAGAGCCAAATCACATCCTAGCGTTGCTGAATTGAATCCTATCAGAGCTAATTCAAATTCTGCCAGAGCTGGATCAAATCCAATAGAAGCTGAATAAATCCAATAGGAGCTGAATCGATTACTGTAGGAGCTGAATCGATTACTGTAAGAGCTGAGTCGAATCCTGTAAGAGCTGAATCGAATCCTATAGGAGCTGAATGGAATCCTATAGGAGCTGAATCGAATGCTGTCACAGCTGAATTGAATCCTACAGGAGCTGAATTGAATCCTATAGGAGCTGAATCGAATCCTATAGGAGTTGAATCGAATCCTATAGGAGCTGAATCGAATCCTATAGGAGCTGAATCGAATCCTATAGGAGCTGAATCGAATGCTGTCAGAGCTGAATCGAATCCAATAGGAGCTGTAGTGAATTGAGTAGTGAGTAGTGAATTGAAGAGCATCAGATCTTTACCTGTCTAACCGTATCGTTATTGTCTCGTGTACTACACACCGTACTGTCTGACAGAGCGAGATTCACAACCCCTGGATTTCCCATTTGAAGGTGCAAAATATTTCACTGCAAGACAAACGTTAATTAAATAAAAGAATAGATTTTTGTTGCCAGAACATGTAGAACTTCATCTGAAATTACATCTGCAGGTCTTCTGGGATGCGTCTCTGTCTTTCTATTTAAAAGAGGACATTATTTAAAAACTGTGGCATTTTTACGATCAGTTAGTGAAACAGTATCCGTACAATAAAATATTCTGGCTAGCTGCCGAGTTCTGCAACCAAATTCTCCCTGCACTGCTGCTGAGGCTGAGCCTGAGCCTGGGACTGGACATTTGCCTGGGAAATGAAGTGGTGAATAACTGTTGTGGTTCTGTTAGAGTGCTAACACACACACACACACACACACACACAGAGCAGTGAAAGTGACACATACTGCATGCGTGTGTTTGGGAAAGCAGTGAATTATTAACCTTGTGCTGTGTGTGAACTTTACTGATGGAGTCGAGTTGAGATTTGAAATTTTTAAAACTTCAGTCTCTTTAAAATCACAAACCTGCAGCAGGATTAAAGACGCCCAAGATTTTGGAATGAAACGGACACGATGTATTTTCTCTTTGGATAACCATTTCCTACATTACCCACAATGCTGTTCTGATAGAGGTGCAGTGGTATTTAACCCTGACTTCATCATCTTTACCTACACATAGTGAGCGATGCAGCAGTGCTTTAGTGCTTTAGTCTGTCCATCTCTCTCTCTCTCTCTCTCTCTCTCTCTCTCTCTCTCTCTCACCTCCTGCAATCTGCTCCAACACATCAGCTTCCAAAGCTTCAAATTTCACACAGGAACATCCCCAACACAGGACTTCATCAGGGGGAAAAGTGGAAGGTTTTAGACTGGACAAGTCCATCACCAGACCTTCACCCAACTGAGCATTTACTTCAAGACTGATCTGTTCCTATACTTTTGCTCACCTAAAAATGGTGTGTTCTGATACAGAAGGTTGTGTGTTTCATGTTGTGTAACACGTCTAGACGTAAACACCAGGAAACAAAAACTGAAATCCTGAACTCTCGTCTCATCTCCATCTTCTGATCTCAAACCCAGACGTCTTCGGTGTTCCGCACACGCTAATGACCCGGTCTCGTGACACTACCCGTCTCTCTCCTACACTACCCGTCTCTCTCCCACACTACCCGTCTCTCTCTTTCGCTCTTTCTCCCTCACACTCATACACACACACACACACTCAACTGTCAATCATTCATCCTGTGTCTTACCTTGGCACTGGAAGCCCTGCTTACCAAAACCCCTGCAAGAGAAACGAGGGAGTTAGATTTCAGCACGTACTGTTCTCTCTCTCTCTCTCACACATACACACACAATAGAAGAAACCTTAAAGTTCTTATAACTGAGGGTTTCGCTTTCTATACCCTCAATAGCAAGATTGAATCTCTAACCAGTCAAAGACACGGTCTGTAGCAAGGTTCTCTGTAGAACACACAGGAAACCCTTGAGAAACTCTCTCGCGTAAACCCTCTGGTGTAAACCTTTGCTGGTAAACCTTCGTAAACCCCCTCCTGTAAACCCTCTGGTGTACACACCCTCCTGTAAACTCTTTCGTAAACCCCCTCCTGTAAACCCTCTGGTGTAAACGCCCTCCTGTAAACTCCTTCATAAACCCCCTCCATAAATCCTCTGGTGTAAACACCCTCCTGTAAACCCTCTGGTGTAAACCCCCTCCTGTAAACTCTTTCGTAAACCCCCTCCTGTAAACCCTCTGGTGTAAACCCCCTCCTGTAAACTCTTTCGTAAACCCCTTCCTGTAAACCCTCTGGTGTAAACCCCCTCCTGTAAACCCTCTGGTGTAAACGCCCTCCTGTAAACTCTTTCATAAACCCCCTCCTGTAAACTCTTTCATAAACCCCCTCCTGTAAACCCTCTGGTGTAAACCCCCTCCTGTAAACTCTATCGTAAACCCCCTCCTGTAAACTCTCATAAACCCCCTCCTGTAAACCCTCTGGTGTAAACCCCCTCCTGCAAATCCTCTGGTGTAAACCCCCTCCTGTAAACTCCTTCATAAACCCCCTCCTGTAAACTCTTTCGTAACCCCCCTCCTGTAAACTCTTTCGTAAACCCCCTCCTGTAAACCCTCTGGTGTAAACCCCCTCCTGTAAACTCTTTCGTAAACCCCCTCCTGTAAACCCTCTGGTGTAAACCCCCTCCTGTAAACCCTCTGGTGTAAACCCCCTCCTGTAAACTCTTTCGTAAACCCCCTCCTGTAAACCCTCTGGTGTAAACCCCCTCCTGTAAACTCTTTCGTAAACCCCCTCCTGTAAACTCTCATAAACCCCCTCCTGTAAACCCTCTGGCGTAAACCCCCTCCTGTAAATCCTCTGGTGTAAACCCCCTCCTGTAAACTCTTTCGTAAACCCCCTCCTGTAAATCCTCTGGTGTAAACCCCCTCCTGTAAATCCTCTGGTGTAAACCCCCTCCTGTAAACTCTTTCGTAAACCCCCTCCTGTAAATCCTCTGGTGTAAACCCCCTCCTGTAAACCCTCTGGTGTAAACCCCCTCCTGTAAACTCTTTCATAAACCCCCTCCTGTAAACCCTCTGGTGTAAACCCCCTCCTGTAAACTCTTTCGTAAACCCCCTCCTGTAAACTCTCATAAACCCCCTCCTGTAAACCCTCTGGCGTAAACCCCCTCCTGTAAATCCTCTGGTGTAAACCCCCTCCTGTAAACTCTTTCGTAAACCCCCTCCTGTAAATCCTCTGGTGTAAACCCCCTCCTGTAAATCCTCTGGTGTAAACCCCCTCCTGTAAACCCTCTGGTGTAACCCCCCTCCTGTAAACCCTCTGGCGTAAACCCCCTCCTGTAAATCCTCTGGTGTAAACCCCCTCCTGTAAACTCTTTCGTAAACCCCCTCCTGTAAATCCTCTGGTGTAAACCCCCTCCTGTAAATCCTCTGGTGTAAACCCTCTCCTGCAAACCCTCTGGTGTAAACCCTCTCCTGTAAACCCTCTGGTGTAAACCCTCTGGTGTAAACCCTCTGGTGTAAACCCCCTCCTGTAAACCCTCTGATGTAAACCCCCTCCTGTAAACCCTCTGGTGTAAACCCCCTCCTGTAAACCCTCTGGTGTAACCCCCCTCCTGTAAATCCTCTGGTGTAAACCCCCTCCTGTAAATCCTCTGGTGTAAACCCCCTCCTGTAAACTCTTTCGTAAACCCCCTCCTGTAAACCCTCTGGTGTAAACCCCCTCCTGTAAACTCTATCGTAAACCCCCTCCTGTAAACCCTCTGGTGTAAACCCTCTGGTGTAAACCCCCTCCTGTAAACCCTCTGGTGTAAACCCCCTCCTGTAAACTCTATCGTAAACCCCCTCCTGTAAACCCTCTGGTGTAAACCCCCTCCTGTAAACCCTCTGGTGTAAACCCTCTCCTGTAAACCCTCTGGTGTAAACCCTCTGGTGTAAACCCCCTCCTGTAAACCCTCTGGTGTAAACCCCCTCCTGTAAACTCTCTGGTGTAAACCCCCTCCTGTAAACCCTCTGATGTAAACCCCCTCCTGTAAACCCTCTGGTGTAAACCCTCTGGTGTAAACCCCCTCCTGTAAACCCTCTGGTGTAAACCCCCTCCTGTAAACCCTCTGGTGTAAACCCCCTCCTGTAAACTCTATCGTAAACCCCCTCCTGTAAACCCTCTGGTGTAAACCCCCTCCTGTAAACCCTCTGGTGTAAACCCCCTCCTGTAAACCCTCTGGTGTAAACCCTCTCCTGTAAACCCCCTCCTGTAAACCCTCTGGTGTAAACCCCCTGGTGTAAACCCCCTCCTATAAACCCTCTGGTGTAAACCCCCTCCTGTAAACCCTCTGGTGTAAACCCCCTCCTGTAAACCCTCTGGTGTAAACCCTCTGGTGTAAACCCCCTCCTGTAAACCCTCTGGTGTAAACCCTCTGGTGTAAAGGATCCTAGTATCAGAAAGTTTAGCTTTCAATACAATTTCTGAAGAAGAACCTGTTTATGAACATATAATCATTATCCAAAGAGAACCCGTCTGCTGTAAGGTTTTACACAGAACCTCTACATTACGGAAAGTTTGCTTTCGTTTAAATGTCTGAGAAGAACCTGAGTCCAAACCATCCAAAGAACTCCAGACAAACCCTCGGTTTTAAAGTTCTACATAAAGAACCCCACACAAAGAGAACACAGAACAGAGATTCTACATAGAACCTTACATTACAGGGTGTAGCTTTTATTACATTTTCCAATTAGACCCTCCTTATGAAGCTAGAACCGTTCAGCAAAGAACCTTTGAGAAACCCTGCTGTGTATGTAATGCAGATCTATAACTCACTCTCACACACACACACACACACACACACACACACACACACAGCCAGATGTTTGACCCGTCTGTGCGCAAGATAAGAGAAGACGAGCATGCAGCTACAGGTCTCTGTAACGTGTGTGTGTGTGTGTGTGTGTGTGTGTGCGTGGGTGGATGTGTGTGTGTTACGCTATGAGTCGATCCGATGTTTAAAAAAAATCGCGAACCATTAAAAAAAAATTGTTCGGTGGTGCAAACCGCAGTGCAGAAGCGCGAGATCATTTCTCCATCCTGTTCCGCCTGCACGAGCGCTCTTCGTGTAGCGACACTGCAGATGTGACATGGCGCGCGCTAACGATCAGGTGTGATTTGTTTTGGGGTTCTGGATTTAATTCATTAATTACATTTTTACATCGCGCGTGTCAGCTGTGCGTGTGGAGTGTGTGAGGGTCACACATATAGCACGGGCAGCTCATGCGCGCTCACGCATACCGCGCGCGCACACACACACACACACACACACACACACACGAATGCAAAAAGACTTAAAAAAAAAAAAAAAAAAAGAGACCAATACGCATACGAACGCCCGTCATAGCACGCGCACGCACATACTGTGAACGACCAAAGAAGGCAGTGAAACACACACACACACACACACACAGCAGAGCTCGCTCACCAGATGAAGTCGGTGCAGTGGCTGCAGAAGGTGGGCTGCTTGAAGAAGCGCGCGATGAACTTGTGGTCCTTCACTTCGTGCACGTTTTTCTGCCGCAGCGCGCCCTGTCTCGCGAAACCGCGCGCGCCCCCCGCATCATTGTCCATTCCTGGGTCGGCCATGTCCAGAATGTTTACTTATAAAAAAGAGAGAGAAAGAGAGAGAGAGAGAGGCCGGGATGTGATTCTCGATGCCCCGAAAATCTCCGTTCGAAGGCAGAGAGCAGCTCCGCTGCTCCGGATCGCGCTCCGCTTCCCGGTTAGGCGAAAGCTCCGCCCCTTCCCTCCTTCTCTTTCACCGTGGTTGGCTAAAAAAAAACAGAAACCACGCCCCGTTTTGTATACGAAAACATCCGAAGAATGATGTATTTTGTTGTCGTTGTTGTTGTTTTTACAAATGTTCAGGTCTCAAAATGCGCACTCCCGTCTGTTGAATAGTGCACTGACTAACGGCCAAACCTGCACACTTCCGCACGAGACAGTATATCAAAATAGTTCACTACCTCACTAGAGCACACTTCCGCACTAGATAGTGTCTCAGAATAGTGCACTACGGCTTACTTCCACTGCCATAGTATTTTCATTTCGCTTAGCATTTTGTCTGTCTGTCTGTCTGTCTGTCTTATATAGTGTGTGCATTACCTAATGGGATGCTGTGCGTACAAGTGTACCACTGTACTAAATAGAACAGTAGTGTAGTAGTGAAGGAATGTCAGTGCTTATGGTGGTGAGATGATTAGTACAGAGTTATGTGGAACACAGTTTATTGCCCACCAGGTGGCGTAGTATTCTAGCTTTAATTAATCTCTCTCTCTCTCTCTCTCTCTCTCTCTCTGTCCACAGTGTTTCAAAATACTGTAGTATACTATGCACTATGTAATGGGCCGACTTGCATACTTCCACACTAAATACTATGCTAAAATAGTGCA
Source organism: Ictalurus furcatus (assembly GCF_023375685.1). Classification (NCBI taxonomy): domain Eukaryota; kingdom Metazoa; phylum Chordata; class Actinopteri; order Siluriformes; family Ictaluridae; genus Ictalurus; species Ictalurus furcatus. The sequence goes on from NC_071280.1 coordinate 567,047, forward strand.
CTAAATAATGGGAAAACAGTATACTTCTACACTAGATGGTTAGGAAAATCGGCATACTTCCATACTAGGTAGGATGCCAGAATAATGCACTTGATTGCAGGCAAACCTGCATAATTCCATGCTAGATAGTATATCAAATCAGTGCACTAATAAAATGGGCATACAGCATACTTCAACACTACACAGTGTGCCAGAACGGTGCACTAGATGAGGGGGCAAACCTGCATATGTCTACACTAGATAGTATTAAAATTAGTGCACTACCTAATGGGAAAATAGCATACAGTACTTCCACACTAGACAGTGTGTGAATATAGTGCACTTGATTGTAGAAAAACCTGCATACTTCCCTTCTAGATAATATATCATAATACTGCACTGAATGTAGAGCAAATTGCATACTTCCATACTAGGTAGTGTGTCAAAAATAGTGCACTAGATGGTGAGCAAACTACGTACTCCTACACTTGATAGTGTGCCAAAATAGTGCACTAGATGTTAAGTCAACTATATACTTCTACACTTGATAGTGTGTCAAAATAGTGCACTAGATGGTGAGCAAACTACGTACTTCTACACTTGATAGTGTGCCAAAATAGTGCACTAGATGGTGAGCAAACTACGTACTTCTACACTTGATAGTGTGCCAAAATAGTGCACTAGATGGTGAGCAAACTACGTACTTCTACACTTGATAGTGTGCCAAAATAGTGCACTAGATGGTGAGCAAACTACGTACTTCTACACTTGATAGTGTGTCAAAATAGTGCACTAGATGGTGAGCAAACTACGTACTTCTACACTCGATAGTGTGCCAAAATAGTGCACTAGATGGTGAGCAAACTACGTACTTCTACACTCGACAGTGTGCCAAAATAGTGCACTAGATGGTGAGCAAACTACGTACTTCTACACTCGACAGTGTGCCAAAATAGTGCACTAGATGCTGAGCAAACTACGTATTTCTACACTCGATAGTGTGCCAAAATAGTGCACTAGATGGTGAGCAAACTACGTACTTCTACACTTGATATTGTGCTAAAATAGTGCACTAGATGTTAAGCAAACTACGTACTTCTACACTCGATAGTGTGCCAAAATAGTGCACTAGATGTTAAGTCAACTATATACTTCTACACTTGATAGTGTGTCAAAATAGTGCACCAGATGGTGAGCAAACTACGTACTTCTACACTTGATAGTGTGTCAAAATAGTGCACTAGATGGTGAGCAAACTACGTACTTCTACAATCGATAGTGTGCCAAAATAGTGCACTAGATGTTAAGCAAACTACGTACTTCTACACTCGATAGTGTGCTAAAATAGTGCACTAGATGTTAAGCAAACTACGTATTTCTACACTCGATAGTGTGCCAAAATAGTGCACTAGATGTTGAGCAAACTACGTACTTCTACACTCGATAGTGTGTCAAAATAGTGCACTAGATGTTGAGCAAACTACGTACTTCTACACTCGATAGTGTGTCAAAATAGTGCACTAGATGTTAAGCAAACTACGTACTTCTACACTCGATAGTGTGTCAAAATAGTGCACTAGATGGTGAGCAAACTACGTATTTCTACACTTGATAGTGTGCCAAAATAGTGCACTAGATGGTGAGCAAGCTATGTACTTCTACACTCGATAGTGTGCCAAAATAGTGCACTAGATGTTAAGCAAACTACGTACTTCTACACTCGATAGTGTGTCAAAATAGTGCACTAGATGGTGAGCAAACTACGTACTTCTACACTTGATAGTGTGCCAAAATAGTGCACTAGATGGTGAGCAAACTACGTATTTATACACTTGATAGCGTGCTAAAATAGTGCACTAGATGTTAAGCAAACTACGTATTTATACACTTGATAGGGTGTCAAAATAGTGCACTAGATGTTAAGCAAACTACGTATTTATACACTTGATAGGGTGTCAAAATAGTGCACTAGATGTTAAGCAAACTACGTACTTCTACACTCGATAGTGTGTCAAAATAGTGCACTAGATGGTGAGCAAACTACGTACTTCTACACTCGATATTGTGTTAAAATAGTGCACTAGATGTTAAGCAAACTACGTACTTCTACACTCGATAGTGTGTCAAAATAGTGCACTAGATGTTGAGCAAACTACGTACTTCTACACTCGATAGTGTGTCAAAATAGTGCACTAGATGTTGAGCAAACTACGTACTTCTACACTCGATAGTGTGTCAAAATAGTGCACTAGATGGTGAGCAAACTACGTACTTCTACACTCGATATTGTGTTAAAATAGTGCACTAGATGTTAAGCAAACTACGTACTTCTACACTCGATATTGTGCTAAAATAGTGCACTGGATGTTAAGCAAACTACGTACTTCTACACTCGATAGTGTGCCAAAATAGTGCACTAGATGGTGAGCAAACTACGTACTTCTACACTTGATAGCGTGCCAAAATAGTGCACTAGATGGTGAGCAAACTACGTACTTCTACACTTGATAGTGTGCCAAAATAGTGCACTAGATGTTAAGCAAACTACGTACTTCTACACTCAATAGTGTGCTAAAATAGTGCACTAGATGTTAAGCAAACTACGTATTTCTACACTCGATAGTGTGCCAAAATAGTGTACTAGATGGTGAGCAAACTACGTACTTCTACACTCGATAGTGTGTCAAAATAGTGCACTAGATGTTGAGCAAACTACGTACTTCTACACTCGATAGTGTGTCAAAATAGTGCACTAGATGTTGAGCAAACTACGTACTTCTACACTCGATAGTGTGTCAAAATAGTGCACTAGATGGTGAGCAAACTACATACTTCTACACTCGATATTGTGTTAAAATAGTGCACTAGATGTTAAGCAAACTACGTACTTCTACACTCGATATTGTGCTAAAATAGTGCACTAGATGTTAAGCAAACTACGTACTTCTACACTTGATAGCGTGCCAAAATAGTGCACTAGATGGTGAGCAAACTACGTACTTCTACACTTGATAGTGTGCCAAAATAGTGCACTAGATGTTAAGCAAACTACGTACTTCTACACTCGATATTGTGCTAAAATAGTGCACTAGATGTTAAGCAAACTACGTATTTCTACACTCGATAGTGTGCCAAAATAGTGTACTAGATGGTGAGCAAACTACGTACTTCTACACTCGATAGTGTGTCAAAATAGTGCACTAGATGGTGAGCAAACTACGTACTTCTACACTCGATAGTGTGTCAAAATAGTGCACTAGATGGTGAGCAAACTACGTATTTCTACACTCATTAGTGTGTCAAAATAGTGCACTAGATGTTAAGCAAACTACGTACTTCTACACTCAATAGTGTGCTAAAATAGTGCCCTAGATGCTAAGCAAACTACGTACTTCTACACTCAATAGTGTGCTAAAATAGTGCCCTAGATGTTAAGCAAACTACGTATTTCTACACTCGATAGTGTGCCAAAATAGTGTACTAGATGGTGAGCAAACTACGTACTTCTACACTCGATAGTGTGTCAAAATAGTGCACTAGATGGTGAGCAAACTACGTATTTCTACACTCATTAGTGTGCCAAAATAGTGCACTAGATGGTGAGCAAACTACGTACTTCTACACTCGATAGGGTGTCAAAATAGTGCACTAGATGTTAAGCAAACTACGTATTTATACACTTGATAGTGTGTCAAAATAGTGCACTAGATGTTAAGCAAACTACGTACTTCTACACTTGATAGTGTGCCAAAATAGTGCACTAGATGTTAAGCAAACTACGTACTTCTACACTCGATATTGTGCTAAAATAGTGCACTAGATGTTAAGCAAACTACGTATTTCTACACTCGATAGTGTGCCAAAATAGTGTACTAGATGGTGAGCAAACTACGTACTTCTACACTCGATAGTGTGTCAAAATAGTGCACTAGATGGTGAGCAAACTACGTACTTCTACACTCGATAGTGTGTCAAAATAGTGCACTAGATGGTGAGCAAACTACGTATTTCTACACTCATTAGTGTGTCAAAATAGTGCACTAGATGTTAAGCAAACTACGTACTTCTACACTCAATAGTGTGCTAAAATAGTGCCCTAGATGCTAAGCAAACTACGTACTTCTACACTCAATAGTGTGCTAAAATAGTGCCCTAGATGTTAAGCAAACTACGTATTTCTACACTCGATAGTGTGCCAAAATAGTGTACTAGATGGTGAGCAAACTACGTACTTCTACACTCGATAGTGTGTCAAAATAGTGCACTAGATGGTGAGCAAACTACGTATTTCTACACTCATTAGTGTGCCAAAATAGTGCACTAGATGGTGAGCAAACTACGTACTTCTACACTCGATAGGGTGTCAAAATAGTGCACTAGATGTTAAGCAAACTACGTATTTATACACTTGATAGTGTGTCAAAATAGTGCACTAGATGTTAAGCAAACTACGTACTTCTACACTTGATAGTGTGCCAAAATAGTGCACTAGATGTTAAGCAAACTACGTACTTCTACACTTGATAGTGTGCCAAAATAGTGCACTAGATGTTAAGCAAACTACGTACTTCTACACTCGATATTGTGCTAAAATAGTGCACTAGATGTTAAGCAAACTACGTATTTATACACTTGATAGTGTGTCAAAATAGTGCACTAGATGTTAAGCAAACTACGTACTTCTACACTTGATAGTGTGCCAAAATAGTGCACTAGATGTTAAGCAAACTACGTACTTCTACACTTGATAGTGTGCCAAAATAGTGCACTAGATGTTAAGCAAACTACGTACTTCTACACTCGATATTGTGCTAAAATAGTGCACTAGATGTTAAGCAAACTACGTATTTCTACACTCGATAGTGTGCCAAAATAGTGTACTAGATGGTGAGCAAACTACGTACTTCTACACTCGATAGTGTGTCAAAATAGTGCACTAGATGGTGAGCAAACTACGTACTTCTACACTCGATAGTGTGTCAAAATAGTGCACTAGATGGTGAGCAAACTACGTACTTCTACACTCGATAGTGTGTCAAAATAGTGCACTAGATGGTGAGCAAACTACGTATTTCTACACTCATTAGTGTGTCAAAATAGTGCACTAGATGTTAAGCAAACTACGTACTTCTACACTCAATAGTGTGCTAAAATAGTGCCCTAGATGCTAAGCAAACTACGTACTTCTACACTCAATAGTGTGCTAAAATAGTGCCCTAGATGTTAAGCAAACTACGTATTTCTACACTCGATAGTGTGCCAAAATAGTGTACTAGATGGTGAGCAAACTACGTACTTCTACACTCGATAGTGTGTCAAAATAGTGCACTAGATGGTGAGCAAACTACGTATTTCTACACTCATTAGTGTGCCAAAATAGTGCACTAGATGGTGAGCAAACTACGTACTTCTACACTCGATAGGGTGTCAAAATAGTGCACTAGATGTTAAGCAAACTACGTATTTATACACTTGATAGTGTGTCAAAATAGTGCACTAGATGTTAACACGTGAATTAAAACTGCAATGTAAATCATATTAAAATAAAAGAGACTACAATTCTAACTATCATGTAGAATTTACCACTGAGGAAATAACAGAAGAATTACTCATAAGGTGTGTGTGTGTGTGTGTGTGTGTGAGTGTGAGTGTGTGTGTGTGTGTGTGTGGTATGTTCTCTATTTTATGAGGAAGCTGACAATAAAAGGAAAGCCCCTGTTGCAAACGATCCTTAAATGGATAAAAGGTTTCTTTATTGAGAGCCGATCTGAATCAGATTTGAGACAGAGGTTGAGTCTAAATTTGAGATAAGTCTAATCTTTACATTAGATTAAACTGTAGAATTCTTCTACATTGACATCATTCAGAACCTTAATTCTGGACAAAATGAAATGCAGAATCGGTGTCCGATCTGACGAAGGCGCGCCCCGTGACGGATCAGCGGTGCTCCCTCTTGAGCGCAGCTCGGAGGTTCTGCCAGAATACCTCTCGCTTTTCTTCGTCGTGAGGCCACTCGAGGTACGTGGTGGAGTTCATGATTTTGCGCAGCTTGCAGAAACGCTTGGGAATCGTCTCCTTGGCGATCGGCTCCAGCAGGATCAGGACGGCCGAATCGTTGTGCTCGTCGACGATCCGGAAATGCGAGAAGTCCAGCTCGTAGCGGCACCACTCGCTCGTCACGAAGTTCTCCGACAGGACGAAGAGAGTCCGGTGGCTACTTTCTATGGACTCGATGATGTTGTCGACGATCCAGCGGCCGGGAAGGAAGTCTCGCTTGTGAAGACACAGAGTGACCGGAGGTTCCGAACTCTCTAACTTCGGCACTAGGATTTCTTCGACCCACTCCGCGTCGTGCTGGCTGTACGATACGAAAGCATCGTAGCAGAGATCGGCGCCTCTGCTGCGTACGGCCGGTTTACTTTTCGCTTTTAACCACGCCAACGTCATCTGTAGATACCATAAGACGTGAAGCTTGTAGCAGGTGACCCCAATGGCGATTAGGACGAGAACGATCACAGAGCAGAGCACGGATACGGACAGGATCATGTGGCACTCGAAGACTGACAGCCGGGCGTTATCGACCGTACGGCCCCTTAACGTGAAAGGAGAGTCACACACGTAGGAACGATGTCCGTCCCTCAGAGTGATCAAGTGGTCAATACGACCTGTAAAGAACTCTACAAAGTCACAGCTGCAAACAAAATTGTTCCGACCAGCTTCCAAGACCTGGAGAGACTGGAACGCCATCAGGTCGCTTTTATTGAACATGTTCAACGTGTTGCTTTGAATGAGCAACGTCCATAGGCTTGGAAACCATCCACCTTCCGGGAGCGAAATGAACCTGTTCCCTGTAAGCCAGAGCTCCATGAGGTTGGGAAGATGCTGGTGGAACTCCGAGAGGTAATTTTGGCTCAAATCCAGAACGGTCAGGCTCACAGGTAGGCACGGAGTTATGCGATGAAGTTTTGTAGCAGAGAGATTCATAAACCTGAGACTCGCAGGCCAACTGCAACTCTCTGGCATCTTCAGAAAGTCATTGTGACTCACGTCTAGTGACGTAAGCCTGTGGAGACGTGTGACCAGGCGGGACACGAGGTGGAGGGATTTCAGCGAGTTGTGACTGACGTTGAGCGTGTGCAGATCGCGCATCTTGCAGTCACCGTCGCACAAGGATTCCTGAATGGTGATATCTGATAGGAGATTTTGGCTCAAGTCCAAGTACTCCACCTTTTGTAGAAAATAGGTGGTGCTGCAGGGAATAACGAAAACGGTGGCATTGACGACGGAGATCTTGGTGAGGTGCTTCAACAGAAACGCTAACTGTATCATGCTGCTGAATCTGAAGAAGCCCTGGATTTCTACGTTGCGGAGGAACAGTGTGTGCAGGTTTTCGAAGTGTGTCCACCGTGCTTTTTCCCACGAACCCTTGCCTACGAGATGGATATCCTCAAGACCGAGGTATGACATCGGCGAGCCGTCTAAAACTTCTAGAAGGTGGGTGACTCCCTCATCAGTCGTGCTTGTGTTTTGAAAGGTCAGCCGTCTGGTACAGCCTTCTCTGACCTCTTTAAAGGGTTGTATGGGTTCTCTTGTCTCCAGCGAAACATCTCTGACGGTCAGTGATGTCTCAGGGTGAGAAACGTCTCGAAGGATCTTTGATACGAGCGCCGGATCATCCTGAAACAACCCCTGAAGGCTGAGAGAAACCACCCTGATGGGTTGAGCTGTCTTGAAACTTCCGCTCTCGTAGGAGCTTAACTTTCCGCCGACAAACGTCAGCTCATCCAGCTGTCTGATCTTATTCAACATGTTCCGTCTGACGTGCTCGATCGAAGGGTTGCCGAATCGTAACGTCCTCAGTGCAGGATTCTCAACAAACTGGAACAGGCCGACGGATCCCAAGGTCGTGTATCGGTTTCCCAAGATGTTCAGATGTTTCAGAGACCGAAGCGAAGAGAACCACAGCGAAGAAATGTTTTCCAGTTCATTGAACGACAGATCGAGTTCTTCCAGTTTGCTCTGGGAATGAAACGCGTCTTTGTGGATCGCGCTGAGCTCGTTCTCCTGCAGCTTCAACGTTCTCAGCGCCGTGTACGCGGTCAGATCCATCTTAGTAATGGACTCAATCTCGTTGAAGGACACGTCGAGGGAAAGAACGTTGGCGGGAACTATGGGTACCCTGTGGAGAGTCTTTGCAGAACAGTTGCAGAAGTGATCTTCGTCGCATTCGTAACAGTTTGGTCTCTCAGAGGTCTGAGCGTGAGTCCAAGCCAGGCTTAAACAGATCACTACGGACAGTGACAACTTCATCCTGCAAAAAAAAAACCCAAAACAAAATAGGTGTTGTATGAAGGGAAAGGTCACTTCAGTAACGTACGGCTTTTCCATACGGTGTCTTGCATAAGTATTTACTCCCCTCTTGACTGTCCCACATTCTGTAGTGATACAACCTGGAGCTGAAACGGAACGGAAACTTTTCACTTGATAATAAACAATTACATCATTAGCGCATTCATTAGTAGCCTTAAGTTTGTTGAGTTTATTCCGGGCCAGATTAGAACCTCTAATGGGACCGGATCCGGCACACAGGCCTTGGCATAAAGTGTTTCTCCATATATATATATATATATATATATATATATATATGTACATCATATAATTACAATACCTTAATTTCTTTACAATCACAATTACAATTAACAAGAATCCTAATCCTAAAATCTTTAGGAAAAGATTCCAAAAGTTCCTGCTAAGTGATTTAAAAATAAAAAGAATATTTTTTTGTGTATTTTTTTTTAATGACATGCTCGAGTTCATGAATGATTATCAAAGCAAAAAAAAAAAAAGATCGGATGGATAGGGATATAGTCAAAGTTATACGCAAGATTTCAGAATTAGCGTCGGAAATGAAAACCTGTTTTTGTGCCATTTCTATTCGAATCCTTTTACCGTGTTAATCCAGTGACAAAATTCTAAATATATCTTGATGATTCGTTTAGATTTAAACGCATTTAATTAAGGGTTAGAACACTTTTATGAGAAGAACATAATCACGTACTATATGATATATAAACAATATAAACACATTACATATTTAACTGGAAGAAATGTTATGATTAGTAATGAGTTAAAACAGTCATAAACTAGTGTAGGTAACCTTTTATATCCCGATGACGGTTTTTTAACTGCAAAAAAACAAACCAACCCAGAAATAGTTTATCATGTAGTTAAGTGTGTTACCTGATTGCTGTCTTGTCTTATGAGTGTTGTTCCTGAGAGAAGCTCAGAACATCAGCCTGAAATCAAATTTGCATCACAGGAAGAATCAAAACTTCTCAAAAATCCCCCAAGAACCCCACAGAGATTAAATAATCAGGCTAGCTCTTATCCAGTAAATGGAAGTTTAAAATAAGCTTTTCTCGTGTTTTTAACACCATGAAAACCTTTTTGTTATTGTTCTAAATTTGTGATATGGTGAGTCACTTCACTTCACTGCTCTACAGTTTGAGGATTTGAAAAGAGGATTTGAAAAGAGACACTTGGCTAATCAGGAGTCACGCACAACCATCACAACCAACTAAAGGAAAGATCACTGTGCTTTTAATACACAGGGATCACTGAACGTACAAAACAAAACAAAACACAGTGGTGTAAACATCAGAAAACACACCGATAAGAGGAAATAGTAATCATTCGCAATTTTACAAATGAACCCCACACTACCTGGCTAACTAACTAACTTTGCCGAATTCCACTGGGGTTTCACTAACTTGCTTGGATTGTTAGCTAGCTATCTCAAGCTAATTCATACTGTACGCAGTAAGCTAGCTAGCACGACTGCGTCCAGCACACTAGCGTGAGCGTTTGCAATAGTCGGCAGCAGCACTTAGCACGCTTTATATTTAACACTATGACTACCGAACATCGATGTGACGTTTAATAGAGGGTAAAACATAACATCAAAAGATCTGGCTAGCACTACTCTAGTTCTCTCGGCTACGCTAATGGTTTACTCGTACCTGTTTCTGCAGCTGGGATTTTGTCTCGTATATCATATAATTAGCAGATCACTACGACACCGTTTCTTTTGAAGCATTTTACACTGAAGATAAATGGGGACAGAGATGTACTGCGTAGAATTGTTTTTGTCGCTAAATTATTCTGTATTTAGCGTTACTGAACGATATTGAGGGGAAAAAAGCTGGCTAAAGTAAACCAAACCAGATTACTACATTCACCCTGCGCTAAGATGGACTCTTAGCTTACTCTAACTGTACGTCGTGTATTAAAGCCTGACTTTAATTGTGTTAAGTGTACTTAACTTATTCCACCACAGTGGGTTTTAATCCGTTTTTATTTGAAACACACCGAAAACATGGGTGTATAAAAATAATAATATACTTAACTATCTATATTTCAGCACGTTTTACAGCGATACATGCAACAGACTCTCGTTTTTTTATGTTCATAATTAAACAGTGTTTGAATAGAGTACTTACTGTATTCGCATTTTTGAAATAAAGTTTTATAAAATTCACTTTTTAAAAAAAAAATGGACTTGAAAGTGGATTTAGTTAAAGCGTTCTTAATAAATACAATATTAATAGCATATTTTTAAAAAAATATTGAATATGTATAAAAATATATATAAAAAGTATATATTTATACATATTACAAACATAATTTTATTTCAAGTATAATTGCTAGAATGCGAGATTGATATATATATTTATATATATATATCGCATTTTTTCATCCGTATTTAGAAATAAAATTGTGAACGTTTAGTTTTAGCGTTTGTTCCGTCAGTAAAAGAGAAAGACGGATTATTAATGATGGAGGTCTGTGTAAAAGCTGGGTTTGAAAAGATGAAAAACAGGAAGTAAAACTTTGTGGTCAGTAATTTCTTCTGGCACAAACGACACGATTTGTTTTTTTTGTTTTGTTTTTTTTACTTCCAGAACAAATCACAGTGCTCTCGCTGCCTTCATTCGCGTTTATCTTCCTACATTGTAAAAGTAGCTTTAAATAGTCATTTGGTTTTATTCTTACTGATACTAATATCATGGATAATCTGTAACACGGTTTAAACCATGACCTGAGCTGAGAAAACCGGTTTGGAAAACTGTGTTACGGTCCGGAATTCTTGATTATGTCTGGACTGGCTTCTTATCGGTCATTTTACAGACACGCCCCCCAATGCCCCTTCACTCCGCCCACATGTCAGTCTGAAATTGGTACACTACTTAATAATCGACCACAAAACAATGTAAAACTATGAAAATTAGCTTGATTTGGACACCACCGATCACCTACAGGACATACACCAGGGAATCACTTCGCAATAGCCAACAACACACAAGAATAATGTTAAGACACACACACACACACACCACTAAATTAAACACCCGTACACATGACCAAAGTTGGTGTTATTCATATTAACGAACTCAACCAACATTCCAACTGCAACCCTTCCATTCCGCACCACTCTCGAACCACCATCCTGATAAGTACCATGTCCATGTTGCGTCTACTGTCTTGTCTGTTGTTTTGTCTCATCGCCTGTGCTGTCTGTTACGTCCTACACACACCCCTCACCCACACTAACCCTTAAATATGCAGTGCAACACATCCACGAATATGAATGAAGTAAAATAAATAATGTCTCAATGGTTCCTCAAAAAGGGGAAATTGGTGGTGGGCAAAAAACAACAAGAACAACAAGAACAACAAGAAGAACAACAAGAAGATGATCCAATGAGTCCGAGATTGGAAAATCTCCCAAACCTGACCTCTCTATTTTGTCGTTTTCTGACTTTTTGTTCTTTACAGGCTTTATTTATTGGCCATATGGTCACATACACTGGCTCTATAAGAGTAAAGCAACCAAAATATGATACTTTAGGTAGACTTTAATGGAATACATGGATTATTAAACTTGATTTTTGTGTCAAATAAGCCAAGATCGAGACATTATATATGTATATATTTTACATTTTAAGTATTTTGTTGCTCCGGTTAATCTATAATGGAATGCTTCGTCCATCATTATGCTGAAAATGAAACTGCATCAGACTGCATTGCCTTCTGGACAGATTTAGCTCCTGAAGAGGTCTGCGGTTATGAACATTTGACCTCTTCGGCCTCTGAGAGAGATCCTCTTTACTCTGGGAGGAAATGGTTAGAGAAACTCAACAGGGCACGTTAGGAAAAAACACCAGATGATGGAATATGCGGAATTTAAAAGAATCGAATTAAAAATATACTTGGACAGATTTATAAAAACGGTTCTAGTGGGTTTGCTCGTTATTGTAAGAAGATGGCATTAGTCTTCAGTCAGATTATATCTAGCATAAGTAGAATCAGGTTGCTAGGCTAATCGGGTCTTTTTTTCTTTTTGTCTAAATAGGTGAATATGTTCTTTAGCCTGAAGTCTATCCCGGGAACTTTCAGTTATTAATTCATAAAGATAATGCACAGATATAAGACAAGAAGGATGAAGTGTGTGTGTGTGTGTGTGTGTGTGAGTGTGTGTGTGTGTATAAAAAAATCAGTCAGTTCTCATTATTAAGATGTTATGACCTCTGGTGGTTGGTGGAGGAATTACAAGTCAATGATGTGATGGAACTCATCAGTACTGTAGTTATTTACATTTACATTTACATTTACATTTATTTATTTAGCAGATGCTTTTATCCAAAGCGACTTAAATATGAGGAAATACAAGCAAAGCGATATATCAAGCAGAGAACAATACAACTAGTGCTACCATACAAGATCCATTAATTGAGTTCCAGAAGAGCAAAGTGCGCAGAGTAGAGGTGTAAGTGCGAGAGTAGGTGTTTTTTGTTTTTTAAAAGATAATATGGGGTTGGAGTTTTAGGGATTAGTTAAGTGCTCACGGAAGAGTCTTTAGCTGTTTTTTGAAGATGGTGAGAGATTCTGTGGTCCGGATTGAGGTTGGAAGTTCATTCCACCACTGAGGAACAGTTAGTGTGAAGGTTCTGGAAAGGGACCTTGAGCCCTGCTGAGTGGGAACTACTAAGCGTCGGTCATTGAGTGATCGCAGATTGCGTGACGGAATGTAAGCCTTCAGGAGAGAGTTGAGGTAGGAGGGCGCTGTTCCAGACAAGGTCTTGTACATGATCATAAAGGCCTTGAATTTGATGCAGGCGGCTACAGGAAGCCTGTAGTGGGAGATAAGGAGGGGTGTGACATGGGTTCTCTTGGGCTGGTGGAATATGAGGCGTAATGCTGCATTCTGAATCATCTGAAGGGGTTTGATGGAGCTGCTGGGAGACCCGAGAGAAGTGCATTGCAGTAGTCTAGTTTTGATATGACAAGAACCTGGACTAGTATCTGTGTGGCCTGTTCGGTGAGGTAGGGTCTGATTTTCTTGATGTTGTACAGGATGAACCTACAGGACTGTCCAGTTGTTGAGATGTGATCTGTAAAGGTCAGGCTGTCATCAAATGTCACCCCAAGGTTCCTGGCCGTCCTGGTTGGCTTGAGTGTGGTCGAGCCGAGCTGTACAGTGAGGTTGTGGTTGATGTCAGACAGGCAAGCAGAAATTCCTTCAGAGACAGATGGATCATCAGACTGGAAGGACAAATAGAGCTGGGTGTCATCAGCATAGCAATGATATATAGCAAAACATCAGTGTGAAACACAACTATAATTTAATAAAAGATTTATGCATCAGGAAGAAACATGGCGCCCTCTTGTGGTGTGAAAAGAATAGGAGCTGTAATTTATGTCAGTGGTTTTCAAAGTGGGGGCCTCCGGGGGGCGCCCGGGGGGCCTCAACAATTTGGTGTGAAAAATAAATTCTCACTCTCAGACAACCACACACACACACACACACACACACACACACACACACACAATCAATTCTTAATATAATGTAATGTAAAGATGTAAGATGTAATTATTAATTAAAAAAAGGGGGATATATTCAGAAGTCTGTATTTTTAATGTGTTTTAAAGACATCTTGCAAAAGTTAATGCTGGAAAAGTTTGGGAACCCCTGATTTATGTAACTAAATTAGGTAACTAATGTCAGAAAATCGTGATGAAGCGGCGTTCACGAAGCGTTCTACGAAGCGAGGAGAAAGGCTAACCCAAAACACTGGTAACACAAATTTACTCTCTTTTCCCTCAGTTCTCTCAAATTTCCCTCAATTCTCAATTCCTCAATTCCCTCACAAGCCTCTCGTCTGTCCTGAAGATGTCGAAAAAACGTGAAGTTACAGTTTCACCTCTGACTGTTACAAAGCCCTGACACTGGAGACTCTTTCCGTACACATTGCATAAATAAATGTCTCCTTACAGAAAACTCTGCCACACAAATCCCCATGAACGAGCCGTTACTACGGAAACGATCACGTATTAGAATCTGAAACGCTGTGAAAGCCGCTGTTCTGATTCAAAAACCGCACTGTGGTGTAATGACCTGCAGCACCTGGCCGAAATTTGGCATAATCGAGAAGCACCAACGTGCCACAGGAACATCATCCAACACCCAAAGAGGAAGTGGTGAGGATGTCAGGAAACATTAAGCGGGTCAGTACGAATTTCAGTAAGTCTTGTTCCGGCGTATTTCGAAATGATCAACGCACTCAAAAAGAAACTTCAATTAAAACCCCAGGCGTTAAAACACAAACTGACTGAGCCGTGTAATATTCTCAGTCCAGTTCAGTGGGGAATTCACACATTTGTACATAGAACATTGAACAAACCATTCCTCAGGTCAGCTGGACAGGAAGTATTCTTTTAAGAACAACACTTTACACATTCTGGGCAAACACTAAGGCATCTGGTTTCAAAATGCTCCCTCCTTTGGAATTAGGAAAGCGTTCACCAATCGACTCAAAGCCAAACTGAACCGTGGCACAGAACTAATGGAACAACCAAAACACTTGGGGTTGTGCAGTTATATGAAAATAATCAACAACGGGATGGAGTTACTGTTACCACTAAAAAGTAGATTCTTTTCCAGTAACAGAACGAGTGTTTATTCCTCTTATACCACAAAAACAATTCCAATATTTAATTTCATGTAGCTGCAAGCAGCGTTTAAGGGGGCCAAGCACTTTTTGGCTCCACCCTTTAGCGACAAGGCACTGGGACAATCAGCACGTTTTCCCTAAGGAGATCTACTAAATGTAATGCCAATATGTCAAGCCAGTACGTTACTAAGATATGACCTCATTTCCTGTTTGGTATCGCTGTGTTACAAAGTTTTTTCAATGCGTTTTTCAACACAATGGTTCAAACGTCAAAGATTAGCCGAGGTTCGTGTTTGAAGTCACACAAATCACAAATTGTAACATTAAGAAGCCACCAGGAAATCGTCAGAACGAAGAACGTCAGATGTAACGAGCAGTTTTACTCGTTTGTGAATTATAGCACCCCCTACAGGTGAGTTTAACTAAATCTTCTAGGAGTTCTTTTAAGAATATGATCCACATACAAAGTTTCAGCTGAAGAGATCACACTGACACCGAGATACGCACTCACTTCCTGTTTCTCCACTTGGCCGTCAAATTCTCTGCGCATCACAGACGACACGTCCCGCATATTCAAATAACAAGAAGCGGGTTGTTGGTTTTTTCACGGTTGATCTCACAGCCCTCGTTGTGAGCCATGATGCATGAGCAGAAGCGGAAAAAACCCCAAAACAGAACAGGTTTTGTTAAAACCTAAAACAAATCACAAATTTGTCACAAATCAGCACCTTCCATGAAATGAAGAAATCAGTTGATTCTTCGCTGGATATGCTATTTTATTTTTTAAAGTTAACCAAGTGGAAGAAGAAGAAAAAAACGCAACTTGTTACCAAGAAAGTACAAAGTCATCTGTCCTGAAGATATCGGAAAACCTTAAATAGCTCTGACACTGGAGACTCCTTCCATAAATGTTAAATAACAGAAAGCATAATCACATCTACGATTACTATAGAAACTTTTCCATATTAGGATGAGCGCATTAATAGAAATCATACAGCAGGAACTTCTTTCTGAGCGAAATTTATTCTGACCAATCAGAATCGAGATCCATTGAAATATACAGTAGTGTATCTTCATGCAGTGAATGTGAGCGACCAGCAGAGGGCAGCGGTGCGCGTTTCATCTTCAGAATTCCTGCCTTAAATCTCAAAGTTCAAGATGAAAGAAACAGAGATGTAATTGCAGTGTTTCTCAAAACTTCATCTTGTCAAGCAAAATGTCTGGAGTAAAATTCCTCACAGGTCTTTCCAGTATTTTATTAATGAAGTGTTTGAAGCATCAAAACATTAAAATGCTGGATGATGAACATTATGGCATTTAAAGACATCAGTATTTCATTTTTAAACTATTGTTAAATTCCTTTCTGCTTAGCCTACATCAACCATGCACCCACCCACCCACACACACACACACACACACACACACACACACACACACACACACACGAAGTAACTTCATTTCTCTTTAGGCAGCAAGCTAGATAAAACAAACAGAGGTGATAAAACTCTAAATCATGAAGGAAATCACTTCTGTTTCCGAACACACACTGCTCCGTCTGTGGACTTGCTCACACACACATACCAAGTCATTAAGGACATGTTAAAAATAGCACTGGAATACAGAGATGTGTAACAGCAGACCATTCTGTTCAAACTGGCCAAAGAATCAAAGCATGTTTCAGGATTTTTCACTTACGAAAATAAGTATACGGAGTATAGAATTTGGTATTACATACATATGATGTATTTACACGTATATTATACACATATGACCTACAATGCGATTAAAAAATCTTTCATTTATCTATCTATCTATTTATTTATTAACTTATTGTGAACGTGAGGATTATTTAAGTGCACATTTATTTGCTGGTTTAATTGTTTGCGAATGCATCGGCGTATCACTTGCAGTTTCATTTTCTTAGAAGTCTTGTATTTTACACGCAGTGTGACCTGTTTAAACAAGATAACACAGAGCTCATAAAATCTGTAAACGATACGCATGCGAGCGGAATGTTACGGGCCGCATCCATGCGACGCGTTTTAGACTAAAATGATTATAAATGCGATTATATAATACGTCAATATTACAGTAATTAGCCTACTGAACGATGAGTAGAAAGGTATTTTTGCCTGCTAGATTGAATTCTTTGGTTTTCTTTAATTGACGCTTCATCGCAGCTGCTGCACGAGTTGTGGCATGTTTACTGTGATTCGTATGTATCTGAGGATAAATCAGAGGAGAATTGTACGCAAGCTTAGTAAAGCTGAGGATTGTGTAAAGGACATTAGACATTGGATGTTAACTAACTTCCTTCTACTTAATTCTGATAAAACAGAAATACTTTTATTAGGCCCACGTGTAGCTAGAAGTAATCTTTCTGATCACATGGTTACTCTGGATGGTCTTTCTGTTTCATCATGTGCAGCAGTTAAAGACCTTGGAGTGATTATTGACTCCAGTCTATCATTTGATGCTCATGTAGATAATATTACTAGGATAGCCTTCTTTCATCTCAGAAATATTTCTAAAATAAGAAACATATTGTCACTACATGATGCGGAAATACTAGTTCATGCTTTCGTCACCTCTAGATTAGATTACTGTAATGCCTTACTGTCTGGATGTTCCAGTAGGAATATAAATAAGCTCCAGTTAGTCCAGAATGCAGCTGCTAGAGTCCTAACTAGAACTAGAAGGTACGACCATATCACACCGATATTATCAATACTGCATTGGCTCCCAGTAAAATCTCGCATTAACTATAAAATACTTTTATTAACCTATAAAGCACTAAATGGTCTCGCGCCACAATATCTAAGCGACCTTTTGGTTTTATATAATCCGCCACGCCTACTTAGATCAAAAGATGCAGGCTATTTGACGGTACCTCGAATAGTGAAGGCTACAGCAGGGGGAAGAGCTTTCTCTTATAGAGCCCCACAGTTATGGAACAGTCTTCCTATTAGTGTTCGGGACTCAGACACAGTCTCAGTGTTTAAGTCTAGGCTTAAAACGTATTTGTTTACTCAAGCCTACCCTGACTAGATTCTGTTCTACTACTTCGCAGTCATAATCATCTTTTTTCTCCCTCTCTCCTTTCGCCGAGCCCCACACGAATTTATGGAGATACTAGAGATCCAGATCCTTTCTGCCTCTGGATGGAGCTCAAATCTTCTCTAATTCCAGACTGCTGGGACTACGGCTGCTCCTAAGGCCATACAGACTTCATATAAATCCATAATGAACTTTTTCACACTATCTGTTGTTACCCAGATGAGGATGGGTTCCCTTCTGAGTCGGGTTCCTCTCAAGGTTTCTTCCTCTTAAAACATCTTAGGGAGTTTTTCCTTGCCACCGTCGCCACTCAGTGGCTTGCTCAGTTGGGATAAATTCGCACCTTTAATATCTGTATACCATGTTGATATTTCTGTAAAGCTGCTTTGAGACAATGTCTATTGTAAAAAGCGCTATACAAATAAAATTGAATTGAATTGAATTGAAGTTACGTGTAATTAAGGGGTTAGTGGGCGGAGCTTGTGTTCACACGGCTGAAGCTGATTCATCATTGTTCCGGCGTCAATGTGGTCTACTTGTTTCACGAACCCACGATCACGTCCTCATACCTGACATGAGCGATCGCATTTTTGTTCCTTATATTTGGTTTAATTTTTGCAGCTGTGGTATCGTTTTGAAAATGAAGATTTCCTCACAGCGGCGTCATTACCACAGAATGTAGAAGTAACTGAAATAGAATATTCTCGTTACATGAAAAAAAAAATCTCACATCCTCATACCAATCACTGGAAGAAAATAGTTTTTCTTTTAGCTAAAATGAGCCCCCCCCCCCCCCCCCCCCCCCCATTGGTTTGGTTTGTTTTAGTTTGTTGTCAAGGCCTTTATTTACAACATAATAGTAACAGATTTATAACTCTGTAGTGCTGTAGTTAGAGCTAAACTGATAAAAGTTAGACAGTAAATAGAATATTCACTTGGTTGGAATATTCCAATATTATAGGAAAATTCTCCAGCGAACTCTTTAGAGAGGATTTTGTGACCTTTTCCAGCCTGATGAGCTTCAACAACTCTTTCTCCTTTGTACGTGCCTTGATACACTTCCATAAACATGTGCTGTGAAGATCAGACTCTGATAGATCCCTGTTCTTTAAATAAAACAGGGCGTCACTCACTCATGATCATCATCCCATTGATTGAAAACACCTGACTCTAATCTCACCTTCAAATTAAACTGTTCATCCTAGACGTTCACATACTTTTGCCACTCACAGATATGTAATATTTGATCATTTTCCTCAACAAATAAATGACCAAGTATAATATTTTTGTCTCATTTGTCTAACCGGGTTAAATTGGCTTTTTAGATACTTTTAGGACTCGTTTTAGGTCATATTTACGCAGAAACATGGAAATTTCTAAAGGGTTCGCAAACTTTCAAGCACCACTGCAAATATTTATATTAATATTATGGCATGTCACAGAAAGACACTACGGGTAGAAATGTTTATTTATTTATTTATTTTCATTGTTATTGTTATTCTTCTTCTTTTTTTTTTTTTCTTTTTCCAGATTTCTGGATAAAATCGCATCTAAAACATGTAAACTGTAGCTACAAAAATATCAAAACTCAACAGAAAAATGTTTATTTCACCTTTTTCACTCACAACCACTGAAACTTAGCAACGGTGAAAAAGGCATTAAACTCCGCCCACTGCACAATATGTGTAAATTTATGTCATTACAATATACACGTAATTACACATAATATACATATAATTTCCCCTATAAACCTTATTTTATATTATAAAACACACTTATGTTGGATTTACCTTAATTAATTAATAAATTTTTTAAAAATGGCATTCTTGATTAAACAATTAAGAAAATCCTTCACTTAAGAGTCACAACGAATTAAATATTTTAATTCTAACATCAAAAGACTAGAGTTTTGGTTGGTAAAAATGGTCTAATTTGCATATTTGAGCATTAAAAATAGCTATCTGGCTAAAAATGTCGGAGTAGGTATTGACATACAGGGCCGTGCATAAGTTTTCACCCCCTTGACCTTTTCCACATTGTGTAATGGAACTGAAATGAAATTCATTGGAATTTTACGTCACAAATTTACACCAAATATCTAAAGCTAATACTTTCCTGGGTGTTTGCATACACAAACACACAGCATCATGAAGGAGCAAGCACGGGAGAAAGTCACATAAGGACATAATGCCACAGGTTCGAAATCAAAACCAAAATATTGCATAATTGCCTGTCGTAACAGCGGTTCCCCAGTTACAACTGGGGATGTGTGTGTGTGTGTGTGTGTGTGTGTGCTATTTGGCGGTTGGACTTTAGATAAGAGCAAACAAGGAGAACAGGAAATTATTACCGACACTGAAGGAATTATTTCTGACAGTGACTATGTTTACATGGACAGCAGTAATGTAATTATTGACGTTACTCTGAGTAAGATAATAATATGATTAAGGTGTTTACATGAGTCGCTTTTAGAATACTCCTGTCATGTACCTGTTTTACACGTTATAGAACATAATTAGATTAACAGCCCGCGTCATTACGTCACCGCGCCACGCCGTCCGACGTCCCTCCAGAATTTCACGTATCGACATGCAGTTGGTCTTCGTTATGGTACCGTATACAGTTTTGGGTGTTTTTATTTAATTTTTTACGAACGCTTTAAGTGCAGTTAATTATTAGTCGTGCTGTACGTGCTAATAGACGACTGCTTGAAGCCGTGGGCTGCGTCCCAAACCGCGTACTTACCGTCTATAAAATGCATGTATAGCCGAGATGCATGTATTTCTCCCCACTGCAGACCTATAGTTTGCGGTTTGGGACACAGCCGAACTCTCTTGTTCGCCGTAAAATGTTGAAAACTGCTGTGTGTGATCGTGTCCTGTCGCAAAATACGGTGAAAACTCTCACACGACGTTCATGACGTGATTAAGGTGTGTACATGTCTGTAATACACGTCCGTAATGCGACTAAAACAGGAGTACTCCACACGTCTTAATTCCATTAGAGCTTAATTCGAGTGTGACCTTAATCAGATTAAGGGAAGTAAAAATCGCTGTTTACATGCGAGTTTCTTAATCAGAGTACGGTCTTAATCGGGTTAAGAGTGGATTATTGTTGTCCATGGAAACGCAGCTGCTGAGTTTGTACTGCTAAGAGGAATGTCAATTTTCCTGAGGCGGCATGTATTATTATGTATTATCATCTTGAGTTGTGTACATGCAATAAAAAATATGTTACGAATGAAGCTTATCATTATTTTAGGGCCCATAAATAAAACTGAACTCTGATTGGTCCAGGGATTGTCATTAGTCTTGGCCCGGAATGAGGTGTAGTGAAAATATTAAAAGGAAAAACAAAGAAAGATAAAACTCATTTAAATATAAGAAATATAATGTATAGAGCATAATTACTGCATTATTGCTCTATTAGCTAATGTTTGTCTAAATGTTAACTGAATACACTTGCACTGAAAAATATTGATTCAACACGAATTAACATAAATTTGCATATTTATTTTTTTGCATTAAGAGCTTCGTTTTTATTCAGTGATGGTATGAATTTAGGTGTTAATTATTTGCCACAATGGGTTTCCTATTTAAATAAAACTCTCACAGTGTTAGTTATTTTGTTCAATATATATATATAGTTAAGTAAAGTAAAGTAAAGTAAGGACAGAAATGTTCTTTCATGAAGCAGTGTGAAATATCTGCCACAG
>NC_071280.1:593808-643808 GCF_023375685.1 Ictalurus furcatus
TGTGTGTGTGTATGTGTATGTGTGTGTCACACCCACACCTGCATCTGTAATTGTGCACATCGCAAATGTCCACACCAGGATAGGAATAGCCGACAGTTGTGCCTTTTGAGGACCTTCAGCTGGTCCTTAGAAGAAAAACTGCTTTATTTCTTTATTTAATGGGGGAAAAAAACCCATAGAAGAGCAAAGGTTTCCTTTAATGACTTGAATGAATGTAATTCTTCATAATAATGGACCATCCAAACAAGTAGCTGTCGTATGAAAAGTGTGTGTGTGTGTGTGTGTGTGTGTGTGTGTGAGAGAGAGAGAATATAAAAATCTATCACGACACTGTGGAACGTTGAGGAACTGTACTTGTGAGGATCTTCTACTGATATTGTTATACATGCAGATAATTAATGCTAGTCTATCTGTCTAAACCTAACACACACACACACACACACACACACACACACACATCCATGTTGATGTGTTGAGACATGTGAAGAAAGACTCCTCCTTCTCTGGAGTAAAACGCATTCGTCTCTCTTTCTTTTTCTGTTAGACATCCGACAGCCACTTGTGTGCACACGGCCATGATGGAGAAGAACAAGAATGGTGCATCAGAATGAACCTCCTGACTCTTCTGCCTCGCCGCAAGACGCCGTGTCAGTCAGCGTGTCCACCGATGTCCCAGCTCCTCAGACTCATCCCGCTCCTCAGACTCACTTCCGGCCTTTCCGGGACGTGGACGAGCGCTCCCTCGTGGCCAGCGCAACACGTTTCCTGGGTCACAGTGGATTCTACTGGGGTCCTCTGGATGTAGACGAAGCTCACGCTCGCCTGGCGTCTCTTCCCGTTGGCACCTTCCTAATCCGGGACAGTATGCAAACGGACGTCTTCTTCACCCTGAGCTATCGCTCTGTGGACGGACCCACCAGCGTCCGCATCCTCCTTAAAGGCTGCGGCTTCGTCCTGGACGGCAGCAAGCACGTTTTCCCTTGCCTCTTCGAACTCTTGCGATTTTACATGACATTTCCCAAGAAGAGTCTGAAGCGGCCGTACCGGGGTTCCGTGCCTCAGAAGCTTCAGGAGCTCTGCAGGAGAGCGGTGGTGAAAACCTACGGCAAGGAAAATCTTGAAAAACTCCCTGTGAGCGCTGTACTGAAAGATTTCCTTCAGTTATATCCTTTCAGCATTTGAAAAGAACGCGCAATTTTTAATGGACCGTTTCTTGTTCATCAGCGATCGCGGTCCTTTGAGTACCATTACCTTTAAAAATGCACTACGTCAGGTTTCCTGATATTTATTCACCTGCCTGCTGTGCAGACAACATGGTTGTTATTCGGTTATTGTTGGGTTTTTTTTTTTTACATATCTGTTAAACAACATAGGAAATGTGTGTGTGTGTGTGTGTGTGTGTGTGTGTGTGTATAAAACATATAATTATTTCTCTAATACTGTAATGCTGTAGACTAAATTAATTAAGTACTGTAACGATCATTTCATAATTCATCTTCAACCTCAACTCCTCTTGAATGTCAAAATAAATGACTGCAAATGATTCTTGATCTTAATTCACTGAAAGCTTTTAAATGAAAACAGATGTATTATCTCTCTCTCTCTCTCTCTCTCTCTCTCTCTCTCTCTCGTAGCCCTTCCCTTGAAAACGTTCGGTAAATCATCTGATCATTATGGCATTTAGAAGAAACAGAAAGAGAAAGTAGTTCTTTAGAATTTTGGTGAACTGCATCCTGTGTCTCAATTAAAGGCAAACCACACACACATGCACGCACGGAACACACACACACACACACACGCACACACGCACACACACACGCACGGACGCGTGCACACACACACTTTTTTTTGTGTGACCTTTATCATGTCTGCCATTTCTTTTTAAAAGAAAGGAGCCAATGAACGTTGCTAGAAGTCCACACGGAGCAATTTGCAAGTTTATTTAAATCATCCCGAGCATTTGCATATCAAATCATTTTTTATGGCCAATGGAATAGAGTTTTATCGTGACAGATTACGAGATTTTATTATTATTATTATTATTATTATTATTAATAATAATCATATTTTTAGAAGGAACCACAAACAAACTATTTATTGCAGATAAAATGAAAGAAACCGAAAGGGAACGGTTCTTACTGTCAGTTTAACCAGGTTTAAAACGAAGAACAACGAAGTAGACAAACGCTGAAGACACTGAGGACTGTACGTTCATAATTCTCGTCTCTGATTGGTCAGGTCGTGTCGATACATTTTCTATAACGCTGTGTGCGAACTATAAAAACGTTATAAAACTGTAAAAACACGTCGTCCTTTAATAAACTGGCGGTGACATTATCTCCACTTCATCACACCATACTGCTGACGATACTTTTCCTATAACAGCACATATTTATGACATTTTTCTGCATCTAATCTATAAATCTGACCCTAACCTCAACCACAAAGAAATGGTTTTACCCTTTTGGTAAGAAGAAGAAAGAAAAAAAAGGACAAACTTTTTACATTTTTACTTTTACATTTCAGCGCTAACTCGCTAATCTTGATCAGATTTTCCTGTCTTTTTGATGAGTGCCTTTTATTGTCACTATACACATGTACAATGAAATTAAGATTTTCCTTCCTACATTGTCTAGTTTGCCTGTTCACAGAAAAACAAACAAACATCCATCCATCTTCAGAAAAAAAATACACAACTGAAAACATCTGTATCTGCTTCATGAAACCTGCAGCGCTTCTTCCCTATTATATATATATATATATATATAATTATCATCCAAGCCAACAGCGCCATCTAGAGTTCACATCGAGAATTTCCAAACCTGAGATCAAGTGAAACTTACAGATCAACTGAACTTAAAGACTGAAAGACGTTTCCTCACATGAATCCAAGAAACCTTTTTTCTTTCTGTCTTTTTCTTTGTTTTGATAAAGAAACCCTTCTTCCTTTGTTCTAAAAGA
The DNA here is from genome assembly GCF_023375685.1 of Ictalurus furcatus. Taxonomy (NCBI): domain Eukaryota; kingdom Metazoa; phylum Chordata; class Actinopteri; order Siluriformes; family Ictaluridae; genus Ictalurus; species Ictalurus furcatus. The sequence continues at coordinate 596,770 of NC_071280.1, forward strand.
ACGAAAGAGAAAGTGTGAAGTGATATTCACTGGAAAAGAAACCACAGGACGGAGAAGACGAAACGAATGAGAAAGCATGAACAGTTGTGCTTTGCTAAGTGTTGGAATTAGCATTAGCATTAGCTTCTGCTAAGAGCTGCGTTTACATAGCCTACTGGATTCACTGAGAAGAAAACAACAACAACAACAATAACGAGTATGAAAAGCTGTGAGAAAGAGATAAATCTTCTCCTAAATGTTCTTAACGTTTGGATTTTTTTTTTTTTTGGCCTGGTCAGTGTAATATAAACAATATAAAAAGGAATATATTTAATTTCCTCATAAATAAACATACTAGTTGATTAGCGATCAGGTTTTGGTCAAAATCGGGGTTGTTTTGTGTGTGTGTGTGTGTGTGTGTGTGTGTGTCTATGGGATATTTCAAGACTTTTTAGGAAATTTTAGGAAATACTGTATATAGAGGCCTTCTATTCATCTTGCTGTGGTGTTTAATGAGCTAGTCTGAAGCTTGGTATTATTATTATTATTTTTTTAACAATTTGGTGAAGTTGACTGTCTACGCACCATTGTGAAACATATCGGAACAGGTTTTATTTTTTTCCCCACACAAGATTTCTTGCTGTTAATAAAAGAAAAACCGCACAGATCCATGGAAACGCACGATGCATTCCTGAAATCAAAGTTTTATTGGATTATTTACATGACAAGGACTGATGGTTTATTGCCAAAGATGTCATTACGAATCTTTTTACAAAATGGCCGCTTCTTTAGAATATTATAGAAGCCTATAGCTAGATGAGGACTTCAGAGATGTTTTGTTTGATTAATGTCAAGAAAGCCTAGACAAGGTGGAAATGTAAAAAAACTGTCCTAATATTTCTGTCACAATATTAAGTTAAACAATTCACACCCACGATTCGTCGATCGTACAGCTGCTGCGTCATAATTTGTAGGATATATAGCAAATAGTCATTCACTGTCTCAGAATATTCATTTGTATAGTAAAAGTAACATTTATTGTTAATTTGACCTCCATACAAACTTTTCTTTTCTTTTTTCTTACTGAAAATTCATCGAAAACATGGAAACTCTCCTTCTCATGCCACATGGATGTTGCGTGTCATTGTCAGGTATTTCCACTAGATGTCAGTGTGACTACAGAGATTTCCAAAACCTCGTACATTTTCAGAAACCAGCTGGCCTGCAATAAAAAAAACAAAAAAAACAAAAACCCACCAAAAAACAACTTGAAAGCTGTGAGGAACATTGGGTTTCAGATCTTATTTCAGTCATCTTGCCTGCTTGCATTATTTTACCGTCGAAATGATACTGTTACGCTGTGTAATATCATAAGCCGTTTATAATCCAATCCAATTAAAGCAGCCTTTTTTTTTTCTTTTTTTTTTTTAAACAAGTGCCTCGAGATAGATTTTACATCCAAGTGAGGAGTGGATTAAGCGGTAGTGCTGACACACTCGTCACACACATTTGTCTTGTGAGGACCTTCCAGTGATGTCATTATTAAAGCGACTCATTAATGCATAAAAACACCTAACCGAAAAGAACGCTCAGGTGTGGTTTCACATGTTCCTGTGTGGGTTTCCTCCCATAAGTGGATTATTTACACTATTGTGTACGTGCTGGCGTGAGCTGTATTCCCAGATCCTGCCTAGTATTCCCGGGATCCACCATGACCCTGAGGATCAAACGCGTACTGGAGGTCAAATTCAAGGTCGAAAGTTTTGACCTTTCATTGTTGGAGTGAAGATAAACCTCCTTTGGTGTCAGCGTCGTGCTCTCTTCACTCAGTGCTGTTCTTCAGCCGGATCTCGAGTCGAGATCCATGAGATAACCACCAGCATCAAATATTGAGACATTTTGTCACGAAAGCGGCTGGCGCGTGTCAGAAAGCTGAAGAGGAATTTTACCATCCGAGACGGTAAAAGAATAGTAAGATCAAAGTCTCGGGCAAGACTCAGTCAGGACCTGGACCTCAAATCCCTGAAAAATCCTGCAAAAAGCCTCGAAGCCGAGCGCGCCGGCGGACTCCCCTGGCAGTTTGAAGGAGATTGAAGTTTTTCAAAAGGATGAACGGAATAAAAGCGACGCTACAAAAAGTCCGCGTGTACAGCGCGTTGATTCCGACAAAGATTTACTTCTGTAATACAAGCAAAAGGCACGTCTACATCCTCTTTCAGGTTTTGTTTGTTTGAAAGGGCACACTGGGAAATAAATTGCTGAGACGATTAACACTGATGTCCGGATTTGTATTATATTACAAACAAAACCAAAAAATCCACTGACATCCTGGACATTAGGAGCTACAACAAGGACCGCGTTCGTTAACATTAACATGAACGTACCGCTTTCATTCCTTCATCATCATCATCATCATCATCATCATCATCATCAGCACTCCAGTCGCAAGGTGTCAACGTGTTCATTCTCTGTAACAGCGGCTCTGAAAGTAGTTCCGGCTGTAACGTAAAATCCCAGACGTGCCTACGGTATATTACCGCGCTCGTTCTATTATCGTTTCCATAGTAACAGCTCGTGACATAATCTGTTTAAAAAAGAAGAGAAAAATCGTCGACGCTGATGGAAGGAGTCTCCAGTGTCAGCGCTTTTTCGACCTCTTCAGGACCGCAGGAGTCAATGCTTGTCGTGGTAGTGCGACAAGCTGTGTTTGTTTGTTTCGCGAGAGAGAGAGAGACAGAGAGAGAGAGAGAAGTGGAGCAGAAAACATTAAATGTAACTATAAAGGGATAAAAATAAAATGTGCGATTCGTCGATATCCATCGTAATCGTTGGCAGTAACTGTCGCTGTGATCGTAAACACACTCGGGCGTGTGGAGCATTTTTGTATAAGGGCTTGATCCGTTGTTTGTTATTCCTGTCATTTTAGGCCACGCCCACTACAGGGTTCAATCAATACGGAGAGTGGGACTGCGAAACAAAAAGTGTTATGTTGCGTAAAATATTCCAGACGCAGTTTAAAACAGGGACACCTACAAACACGGTGCAAGGCAGTACGGTCGAGAGCGGGTCTGAGGAAGTGTTATAAATAGTCTATAACCTAAATCGTCTGGGTCTGAACTGGTAAAGTCGCCCTGTTACTGCTGCTGCAGATTATTCCAATCTGATCACGCTTAATCAGACGAGCTTACTGTTACACGTCTGTGACATCAGATCGTGCCGCTTCAAAATCTCCTGTCATCATCTATGAAAGTGGGTCGCTACGGCGACGAACTGAAACCCCCACAAAATAACCAAATAAAAAAAGAAATCTAATATTCATCCGAGATACAAACTTAAACAGAGACGGTCAAAGACTGAACGAAAGGAATTCCCTTGTTTATTTATGATGAAAGTGCACACACACACACACACACACACACACACACACACACACACACACACAGAGCTATATGATTTATGTAATAAATCAGCGATGGCCTCTTACACAACACAGATGAAGTTTGGTAGGATTTCTTTTGAAGAAGAGGGCTTACATGTCACACACACACACACACACACACACACACACACACACACACAGACGCTTTGCGAATGGATATATTTATCAGGTAATTAATAGTCAGTTAGCTGATATTACACGGCGCTGAAGATGAGTATGAACCAGTAAACATCTGTGAGTGAATGAACGAGTGAGAGAGCAAAAGAATGAATGAATGAATGAATGAATGAACGAACAGAAGAAAGAAAGAAAGAAAGAAAGAAGGAAAGAAAGAAGGAAAGCTTGGCTCGGCTTAGTAAAAAAAAAAAAAGAGAAAGAAATTAAATATATAAAAAAGGATGTGGGAAATTGCTGTCTCCATGGAAACCCACTTTTCAGTGTGTCACCACTTTTGTTATCAAACAGGCCTCGGTGTGTTACATAAAGACACACACACATACACAGACACACACACAGACACACACACACACAGACACACACACACACACCTTCAATGTAATACACAACATATAAATATGTACAAGCATACATACAGTAGAATAATACACACACACACACACACACACACACTTGTACTTCTACACTGTGAGGTATTTTTGTGCAGCATGCTGATACAGAGAGCGGCGTTGTCTCCTCACAGCTCCTCGGGTTACGGCCCGTGCGGAGTTCCCCATGTTCCCCGTCTCCACGTGGGTTTCCTCCGGGTTCTCGGGTTTCCTCCGACCTCCCTAAAATGTGCAGGTGGAGACAATCACTTATTTTGCCGCTAGGTGTAAATGACTGTCTGAAGGTTGCGTTGGTGTCCTGTGACGTACAGTACGACTGTCCGAGCCGATCCGATCCGAATAACCCGATCAGACCCCCCCCCCCCTCCCCCCATGGCCTGTGGAACGCCAGCGCGTCCGGGTGTGAAAGTGGGAATGTACTGTATACGGTACAGCAGCATTAAGCTCAGTTAGAGGATGTGTGTGTGTGTGTGTGTGTGTGTGTGTGTGTGTGCTGTAATCCTCCTATAAATCAGCACTCAGCGTCTCTCTGAGAGTAAACACTCTCGCCGTAAACGCATAAACCCAATTTATTTATTGATTTATACGGGCTGTGAGTTAAACAGCGCTATGTGACAGCTAGCACTCTTGGCACGAACCCCACACAGCCCCAGCGAGCGATATTTCACATATTTATTGCTCAATTAGATCAGACGGATCGGCATAACGGAGATCCTCAACAGACTTTTAGTCAAAGTCGCGCGGGCTCGAAAGGCGAGAAAACGTTCCCGGAACGTTCCAGGAAAGATCCCGCTCGACCTCGCTCAGCGTCCCGAGAAGCGGAAAAGCAACAAATAAATAAACAAACAAACAAATAAATAAATAAATGTGTGGTGTTACATCTCATTGTGCTGGAATGATTCTGAATTCTAACGCAAATCGCGACACAATTACAGATTAAAGTGCAAACAAACCAACCAAAATCGTAGCACGCTTAGTAACGCAGGCAAGCGGCCGTCTTGTTAACGTTTCCGCCAGCCCCTCTGTCTCAGAAAACGTCCAAGGTTTATATATCAACACGCTCGTTCTGATCTGCGTTTTCGTTTCTATAGTAACAGCTGGTTCGCAGCGACTCCGCTAATAATAAACAGATTTTTTTTTACGTCGTGACGTGAGGGGAAATGATGTAAGGAGTCTCCAGTGTCAGTGTCAGAACGCTTGTGTATGGCTGCTGGAATGTAGACGAGATAACTTGAGATGTTCGCAGATGTTCCACAACATCCTATATTGCTAGTGTTAGTGGTGTCCGTCCATCTTCAACCGCTTATCCTTTTCAGGGTCGCGGGGAACCTGGAGTCTATCCCAGGGAGCGTGGGGCACAAGGCGGGGTACACCCTGGACAGGGTGCCGATCCATCGCAGGGCACAATCACATACACACTCACACACCCATTCATACACTACGGACACTTTGGACACGCCAATCAGCCTACCATGCATGTCTTTGGACTGGGGGAGGAAACCGGAGTACCCGGAGGAAACCCCCGCAGCACGAGGAGAACATGCAAACTCCACACACACAGGGCCACGGTGGGAATCGAACCCCCGACCCTGGAGGTGTGAGACGAACGTGCTAACCAGTGTTAGCGGTGTACGAAGAATAAAACACTTCTAAAAGGAAAATAATGAACGGTAAGAGTAACTGCGCTCCATTACGTCGCTCTGTCGTTGATGATTTTCCTCTTACAGCACACACAAGTGTTTTATTCCTTACTAAAGACACCGGGAGACTAAAATATCCCCTTTTAGTTGTACGTCCTCTGATCTACAGGGATTGTTTTTTATTATTCTGCCAGCTTTGAGGCTTTTTGAGGCAAGACCAATGTAAGTGCACTAAAGTGGTGTTACTAAAGCTCATAACAATGAATAACGACGCTTCTCCTCGTGCTTTGCCTGCTGGATGCTTCAATCCATTTTTGTAAAGACCAGCAGGCTTTAAGAGGGCTCTTGTATCTAGTATTAGTGAACAACAATGCAATAAACGATTAAAAGAATAAAAGTCGTTATAAATAAAAATAAAAAGAAAGAAAGGGGAAAAAAAGAGAATGCGCTTCCTGGGAGATCGTGATCAAGTAGCACTAATGTGCACTGAGGGGGGAAAAAACCCCGAAACAAAACTCAGAATTTAGATTAGCTCTGTAAGTCGCTCTGGATCGGCTAAACAAAGGTAAATGCAAACGCGTTAATCTCGTGGCGTCGTTTCAACGGCTAAAAACGTTCAAACGCGCCTCGCGTAAATATTCTGCTCGGGTGTGCTTTCTCATCTCGCGCTCTCTGCTGCACCACAACTCATAAAATACTATACGCTTCCCTTCTGTTATTGAGACCTATGAAATGTTTCGGATCCTGAGGCATCAGTAAACACACACACACACACACACACACACACACACACACACACACACACACTCTACTGTGAAAAACAGTGAAAGATTCTACTGGACAGCTCTGGGCCACTACTACGCTCACACCAGGTTCCAATAAAGCTTGTTAAATCTGCCTTTTGGACCGAATCTTTGAGGTTTAGTGAGTGTGTGTGTGTGTGTGTGTGTGTGTGAGAGAGAGAGAGAGTGTGTGTGTGTGTGTGTGTGTGTGTGTGTGTGTGAGAGAGAGAGAGAGAGAGAGAGACACTGACATGAATGATTTACAGCCTCGGAATCTCACCAAAAAGAAGGCGAGGACAACAGCATTTGTAACAGTCAACCTGTTCATTAAGATTAGCCGGAGACATTGTTCTGTCTGTCAATGATTTATTGTGTTATATTTATGTGTGTGTGTGTGTGTGTGTAGCTTAGTGCATAAGCGTTATATGCTTAAGCGTGTAATAATTGTGTGAGCACGCATTTAAATGAATATCAATTTTTCAAAGAAATATTAAAAAAACGTGTGTGTGTGTGTGTGTGTGTGTTGTGGTCTGTAGCTCCAGTTGCACTTTTATTCGAAGCCAGCCTGTGGAGCAATGTGTGGGCCTCACACCATGACGCAACACCAATATAACACACACACACACTATAAATATATATATTTATATATATATCTATAGTGAGCGCTTATATCTTCTACACGCACATCTACAACCTATAAAGGCTCTAATCTTCGCCCATGAAATGAATTTAGGATCCGTGTTCTAAATTAAAACTGTCTTGTGTAAAAGGATTCAATTTTAACATTCAAAAAAGAAAACAAACCAAAAAAAAAACCCCCCAAAAAGAAACAGTGCTATTCTCTGTTATTCCACTAGGGGGCGAACGAGAGTGATAAACTCTGCACTGTACGCTAAAGGCCTCTCCGGTTAACGCCCCATGTCTTTTCACAATGACGTCAGCAAACTTCCGCCTTCCACAAAGCAGCGTATACGCACTTCCGTTTTACCTTATGTTGAAATAGTAATGTGGGTGGCGCAAAAGCACAAACACCAATTAGCTTAGCATAGCTTATGGCGTTAGTGCTTTTAAAGCAAAATAATATTAATGAAACGCACTCACTTTGTGTTGCAGTCCAGCAAATTCCCGGTGTAGCTCCTATCTCAGCATCACCATCAGGGTGTCGTTCTCTATGTGTTCGATGGTGATCGGAAGCCTTTGTTTCCTGGGTGAAGTGTCCGGCTCGGTGCTGCTCGTTCCCGGGCGCCTCCCGAGCAGCGGCGAGCCGTACACTTCACCCAAGGTAGGAGCTACACTGGGATTCTGCTCCATTAATAAATGTATTTTTTGCTTTAAAACCCGCAGAGTTGGAAAAAAAAAAACATGGCCGCCCCCAATGTATGTCTATTGTTAGCAAAAACCTAGCTAACTGTGCTGTACTAGCCAACTGTACAGTCAGCGTTATAGATTGTGTATAGACAAGCGAACATGTCTGTATGTTGACTATATACAGTATAACATTTATAAACGTATAGACGTCGTTTGCTGTTCTGTGAGCGGCCATTTTGATTTGACGTCATGTGGTGGACTTGCGGTTCTGCGTTTTTTTCCTAGTTAGTTAAGCACAGCATCGGCCACTGACAACATGTGTTACTAGTTCTAGGTACTAGTTCTTTTATTAGCAGGCTACGTGAATCTGACGTCCACTTTAAAATGTGGCAAAGTATACGCTGTATATTTCAGACATTATATCTTATAAAACGTATCTTCTCATCTCTTAAGCAGCTCTTATCAGATCAGACCGCTGCATTGAAATGTTCTTCCAGCCGACACACTTCCTCAGGAAGTCGCTGATAAACTGCACAGTATTGTTACCACTACAAAATATCGCTCCTCTCACTCTTCATTTGGGAACGTCGCGTTTGGAGGAGGAGGAGGAGGAGGAGGAGGAGAAGGAGGTGGAGGAAGCATTTATAGACAGCGTTTGTGTTCCCCGGAGATAAAGACTTTCCAATTTGGACGGGAGCTCAAGGTCGGCTATCTTCTAACACACCTTATCTTGGTCAAATTTGAAGTCGGCATTGCGTGTGTCCTTCTGAGTAAAGGCAATGCGATAAGTGCTTAAGGTTTGGAAACAGACCGTACTTTCGCTTTAACTCTAGAACTCCACGTAGCCGAGATTTTCTGAACTCTTCCCGTTAAAGTTACGTAACATAGGACACCCTGACAGGAAGTACACTTGCTAGCGTAAACTCACGAATTAGCTTGCTAGGTTTATTATTGTAATAAACGATCTTGCAACACACGCCGTCACGGCCAGATTTGTCAAAATTAGGTCTCTAATGGCGGAGTAGGTGGAGTTTAGGGACATTCCGAACAATTTACACAGAGCTCCGCCCCTAGAACTTGGCTTGTTGAGTTCAACCGCGGTTTGCAAGGACTGTCATGACGGCGCTTTTAAGTAGCAACGTTGCTAATTCTGCATATAACGTCATGGGAAAGCACTGACAGGACTTCTTCTGGTGCATCTACTGACTTTCTTGTCTTGAAGCACAGTGTGGGTTAGTATCTGGCTGTGCTGGGCGCTCGCTGATTTCAGCTACGTTTTTCGTTCTGAACAGACTGACATGGGGGCGGGGAGTGAAGTTGCCTTGGGGGTGTGTCTATAAAATGACTAAGATGCCCATCCGAACACAATCAAACATTCTAGACCGTAAAAACAGGTTTCTCAGCCACACGGTTGATGCTACGGCTTAAACCACGCAGCTTTTTCACACTTTCACGTTTTCCCCAGAGAGTCTGGCTTGTGTTTGGTGAGGTGTGAGAACTTCAAGAACCAATCCCTTTTGTTTTTTTGTGGTCTGGTGGAACACCATGTCGACCTTACACTGTATGGGTATGTACGTATTTATTTGTCAAGTAATTGAATTGGTCCAAACTGCCAACGAGAAAAAGAAATACATGTCGATCTTCTCGTCGGTCTTCCACGAAGCCGTTTGTTTTTTCTGGAGTTCTCCGAGGAAGTTTTGGAGGACGTTCTCATCTAGGCAGAGTCTCAGTGGTTCTGCATATTCTTTCCATTTTTACACACATGATGTCAGAGCAAATATGGTCCAAGCTTTAGGGGACAGAGCAAGGTGAACTGGACCCAGCTTCAAGTCAGGACCAAGCTGACCGACATCCATGGACATTTCTCATGGACTAAAATGATTCTTTTTTAAAAGTCTAAGATATTTATTTGGTGAAAAGAAGCGTGATCTCCGCACAACTCTTTATTATTTATTGAAAGCGCAACGTTTTGACCGTCAGGTCTTCATCAGTATTAATACCGGACGCATATTCCAATAAAAAGTGTTTTGGAGCTGTAAACTTAGTGCGTGTAAACTTAGAATCACGCTTCTTTCCTCCATATAGTTTATTTTTGTTGTCCTGCACCTGAGCCCGATTAGGGTGCGTTAGGCATGTACACCTTTTGTTGTATTTAAGATATTTATTTACCATCTGTTAAAGTCCTCTGTAGTATGGTTCTGTCCAACATTGCGCTCTAAGTGGTGTGAAACATGCGCGAGTAGTATGCCCAGGTGTGCTGAGGTCTCATGAGCGAGCGTCGCTCGGCCCTACATCAAACGCCACGGTTCCCTCCGGAAACTTCCTGTGCTTTACCCGCGTTCAGAGTAACCGGCGGCACCTCCACCGCCACAGAGACGCGTTTCAGATGTTCGCCGGTAATTGCGTTTTCGTATTCGCCTTGAAGCTCTAAAGTCCACGGTTGTCAGAAGCAGCTTCAGCGTGTGGTGGAACCAGAAAGTTCACGCTGTCAAATCCCAGCGCAGGAAACTTCAATTCTAATCTCACATGAAAAGCCGAATAAATGAGTTTTCTCTTTCATCGGTGACACGACAAGCAGCGACCCGGATGAATGAATGGATGAATTTTCAAAATAAACAAGAATATAAACACCCCTAAAAATTAACTTTACAAACCTAATAAACTTTAATAAACCAGTGTTCGAAAAACGAACTTTCCAAACCTAAAAAAACTAGCAGAGAACGTTTAAAAAACGTTACCTTTCTGAAACGACAACAACAACAATTCTTACGATGTACAAGGTTCAAAGTAACTAGAAATGGATATGAGGTGTCGTTCTTTAATGAACGAACTGTAATCACTGTCAGACTGATATAGTATGAGAGGAATAAAACACTTTGTGTGCTGTCGTAGGGAAATAATCCACTTCAGGTTGATTCACACATAATCCACTGGTTGATTGTTTTCCTACAACGGCACGCCCGCGAGTGTTTGATACGCCCGGATCACACCGGGAGATGTGATGGAGGCGTCTGTGCCAATCAGCTTTCCCCTGAAGTTCTGATTGATCCCAGTACATCCGATTAAACATTTAAAAGCCCTGACCGAAAGATTTCGGGGTTTAGCGCTGATCCGGAGACGATACACGGAACAGATGGAAGTGACTTCATATCTGCGTCAGGGTTTATTTTCTCTCAGAAACCACCGTGTGTGCGTGATTAGTTATGAACATCTTAATAAAGCACACACAAGTGACAAGCACTTCAGTCTAAAGTCCCTACAAAACCTATTACTGTCACACCATTAGACTGACAAGATACAAACACAGACGTGCCTTTCGCTCGTCTTACAACTTTATTTAAATGAAATGCAGCAACAAAAAACCCCAATCACCCGAGTCCGTCTTCCACGTTTTATTCTGATTGCGGCGGTATTTTTTTATCGAGTATCACTGATCACACCGTACGAGACCCCGATAAAATAAATGACACCGTGCAGTAATAAGGATATCTTTGTTGTCTGTTTCGGTCATCGTCATTACCGCATTTGGAGCGGTCCCTACAGCCGGTGAGGATGCTCACACGTCTGATCACACGTCTGATCACATGTCTGATCACACGTCTGACCGCGCGACGCAGGATAATGGGGTAATGTGGTCATTTTTCAGGTGCTGTGAGGAAATATTCTGTGGCATCGCCAGCGTTGGATCCAACAGATACGAGTAGATTTTAAACTCATGGTGGGTCGGTACTGAGTGGAAGAGAGAGAGAGAGAGAGAGAGAGAGAGAGAGAGACCGAGAGAGAGAGAGAGAGAGAGGGAGAGAGAGAGAGAGAGAGAGAGAGAAACAGACAGAGAGAGAGAGACACAGAGAGAGAAAAACAGAGAGAGGGAGAGATAGACAGAGAGAGGGAGAGACAGACAGAGAGAGAGAGAGAGAGAGAGAGAAACAGAGAGAGGGAGAGACAGACAGAGAAACAGAGAGGGAGAGACAGACAGAGAGAGAGAAACAGAGAGAGAGAGAGAGAGAGGGGGAAACAGAGAGAGGGAGAGACAGACAGAAAGAGAGAAACAGAGAGAGAGAGAAACAGAGAGAGGAAGAGACAGAGAGAGAGAGACAGACAGAAAGAGAGAAACAGTGAGAAAGAGAGAGAAACAGAGAGAAAGAGAGAGAGACAGAGAGAGAGAGAGAAACAGAGAGAGACAGAAAGTGAGAAACACACACAGAGAGAGAGAGAGAGAGAGAGAGAGAGAGAGAGAGAGAGAGAGAATGAACGGATTACCTCGCGCGTGCAGTCTACCTACAATTATAATGGGCGGGAAAGTTAAAGCGGTTAAACGCGTAACGGAAGCGCTCGTGGATTTTCAAAAACGTTTTAAATAAATAAAAACACACAGGCAGCGTCTTCAGGCGGCACACACACCCTCCCAGAGCGCGGGGTGTATTTATTTACTTACTTACTTACCTGTACCCTGAACGCGTCTGTTTAACGACTGAGTCTTGTCACTGGCGCGCGTGGGAGGCACTGCGTCCAGGCGCGTGGACGCGCTCGAGACCGTCACTGAGGATTCGACCGAAACCGTAATCTGTGTCGTCGTCTGTAGTAGCGCCCGAGACGTGTCTAACTGCCTGAGACTGCGTTTCTCACGTGTGAAATCGTCGCCCTTGTGTCCGTGTGTGCGTGTGTTTCCTCCCCTCCCGACAAAAAAAAAAAAAAAAAAAACAGAAAGAGAGAGAAAAAGGACGCGATGTTGACGGAATATCCACCTTAGGAGAACGGGAACGGCAGGCACGCGACCTGTTCCACCGGCTCCACTGCGGAACGATGCGCTCGAGACCCTGAACGGAAGAACAACAATTTCCTACCGGATTCCGTGTACTTTCTGCTATAGCTATAAACCCAAAACCGATTCAAAGACCTCGTTCCTGCCTCCCACACACTTTAGAGATGATGAAGGTAAACACAAGGACACCGGTGGATTTCCGCCGTTCCGACTCTTCAACTTGAACGGATTTAACGGGGAAAAGAAACATGTCACGGAAACCGATCTAATCCGCGATTAGAATGCTGGAAATGTGTAAAGAAGACATCGGGTAAGTCCTTTATTTATTTATTTATTTATCTATCTATCTATCTATTTATTTATTTATTTGAAATCTCTTTGTTTCATGTAAGTGCCGTATTTCCTGACGGAGACGCACGCTAGCTAGATCCGTGTCATTTATTTATTTTAAAAACATTTTATTTCTATATTTGACGTGGACTCGTAACTTATTTCCCTGTCACGCGCACGAGAGGACGAATAAATAATACACTTATCATTATTATTATTATTATTATTATTATTATCGTTTTATCAGTCCGTTGATGCGCAACACCTGCTGCGCGAGCGCCCTACATAGACAGCGCGCGTGAGGGGAATACCACACACACACACACACACACACACACGCGCGCGCGCGCGCACACATGTACACACATGTACACACAGCGGCGGTTATATTTGAAATACCGCGGCTCGCGCGTCTTCTCATTCCTGTCAGGATTTTCTCTCATGCTAACAAACGTGAAAATTCCACTTATTATTATTATTATTATTTAGGTGTTTGTTTCTGGTCGACGTGAGTTTAGTCATTATACCTGTATTGTATGAAAGGATAACCGTGTGTCAGTATGTTCACCGTCAGAGTTTTGATGTTAGCCTGTTAGCTACGCTGAGGTAACTGTCAGTGTTGGTTAAAGAGAGAAAACTCTGTCCTGCTTGTCCTTTAATAGCTACAGAGTTAGAAATATGATGAAGCTGTCGGTTCTGTATCTGAGGAACTTCACACACCCCGCGTACACTGCTCCACAAGACGTCCACAAGACGTCCACACGAACACAACCCGTCGTGTGAAGCAGAAAGAGCTGTCTTTCTCGACGCCCTCACGACAGGTCGCGTCACATTTACATTCTGAATCGTAAGTTTGGTGGTGAATGAAGATTAATAGTGCTTCTATCCAGCAGGGGGCGCCGTTATTACGCTGCAGAGGTTAATGAAGTGGGATTTGCTGTTTTTTTGGGGGGCGCAGTCACGTTGGCCAAACACATTTTCTGACATTTTCTTTTCAACAAGCTTAGTTATAAAAAAAAAAAAAGGTTCTTCTTATGGAGAAATATGGAGGGATACAGTGTGTGTGTGTGTGTGTGTGTCTGTGTGTGTGTGTTCAGTTTGACGCAACACGTTCTGAGGAACCCGTAAAGAATTGATGGAGCCTGAAGTGTATCTCAAAATGCAGAGGTTAAGTGGAAACAAGTAAATAGATGACTAGCTTCGACTTCTTCCCTTGGTGTGTGTGTGTGTGTGTGTGTGGTGAGTGTTTTAGGCTGACACAGGTGTTTATTTTAAGATAATGTGGAGCTCTCTCTCAGCCTCTCGCCCTTCCCACACACACTCACACACACTCACTTAGTACGGTGTTTAATGCACCATCATTGACCTCATTATCTCCATCTTAAGCTTGGTTTCCAGTACCTTACTTCAAGAGACCCCGGTCTGGATGAGAAACCAGCAAAGTATCTTCCTCTTTTGTTTTTTTTTGTTTCCAATCGCACGTATTTACCGAAATTATTTAGCAGAAGGCCAGCTCGTCACACCAGAGCGTAGATACCGAGAGAGCTAAAGACGTCAGGGCAGAAAAGTCAGAAAGATTTTAGGCTGTATTTAACCGATTACAAACAAATACGTCAACCTTTTTATTTTTTCAGTGTTCTCTTCTTCCAAACACACTTCCCCAAAATCCCACTGCTGAGGCTAGGGAGCATGAACGCTAGTGTAAGATGAGAAGATTTTTGAATTGACATGCAGCATGATTGAAGGACCTGTGGGTCCTCACTGGTTGGATATTCTTGGTGTATATCAGGGTTTGTCTGGTGCCAAAGAGACCGGAGTTTCTCCTCTGAGCAGATATTTTCTTGATAGCTGCAGTCATCCATCCATATCCTTCCATTGCTCCAATTCGCTGTCGTTCCGGTGAAAGTGCTTGGCAAACGGATACATGTAAGTGTAAACTAGCAAAAATATAAACATAAGCCAGGGAACAAGCCAATAAGAAACCACCATGGTTCAATGGCATTGCTGCCAAGGTCGAGTGTCTTTCACTCACTGCTATACGTTGGTCCCCTTGTAGACTAGTTTCCATCGTACTCCGGTTTCAGCGTTCGTTTAACGTAAAGACTTGTTCCAGTGTACGAGATCGCAAGAAAATCTTGGCTGCATTCTATAACGATAACGTGTTTGGTCCATGTCAGATGATACGATGAAGCTCTCCTAACGGTAGACCTGTGTTGAAAGAACATGACCACAGAAATCAAGTTTGGATAAACGCACACATTTTTTAAAGTCAGCTTGAGGCGACGAGGAGATTTTTTTCTCTGTCCGTTTGGTTTACGATTCGCCATCGCCACTACCGTCTGTGTGGCTGTAGTGTGAGTTTGGCGTCATCCTACACCGTGAGAACGTTCTTGTCAACACGTTATGCGATGTAAGACGCCAAAACTCACGAAAACTCACGGCTGAAGATTTATTATATACGACGTAAGATTGATTCTTCTCTGCGACAACAAAAATCGTCTACAGCGCTATTAAGCCGACTCAGCCTAATGGAGTACTAAAAACCATATTTGAACATAGGGTCAGTAAATCTGCTCATCTCGGTGGAGATGTTTAGCAAATTCTCTGCTGGAGCTAGAGATTCTCGTTCTGAATTATGAAACACGGACTCCATGAAAGGTCACAAGAACTCCAAGGTACGCTAAGAGTCGAGCTCTGAATCTCTCCCACGTGAACGCTCACACACACGTTTACTCACGTTGGCACGGAGGCAGCTCTGTGCTGCATTGCTGAAATTGTAATGCGGGGGTTAAAAATACCTGAGTGTGTGTGTGTGTGTGTGTGTGTGTGAGACAGGCATGTTCGTATAGGAAGGACTGGTGTTTCTGCAATCAGGAAGCAGCCTGCAGGTGTTGGGGTAAACACAAAACAGGGTTTAGCTTAACTGCATGCTGTGAACTAGACTTTTCACACGTTTTAAGCAATTACCCTCATTTGCGGATTTGGAGATGCTCAGACGCTTCCTTTTAAACACACACTCACAGAATAAAAAGAGAGAGAGAGAGAGAGATGCAGAGTTTCCATAAGTGCTAAAAGCAACTCCAGGCTTGCCTGAGGGTGCGGCTCTGGTTCCTCTCTATCCGTGCTTAATTACAGACATTATCTCGGCCAGTTAAATGAGAACGTTCCAGAGGCAGGAGAGCACAAGTGTGTGTCTTGGAATTTCTGCAGCCAGTGAGGCATCACGACCTTGTAAACCCCATAAACAACCAGTGAAGAAACGAATTAAGCAATTACTTTGATTGGCATTAATGAGCAAACTCCGCATCAGGCCTGAAGTGTTTTTATTGTTAGCATGTCTAAGCTGTTTGCCAGGAGGTAGACGTAGGGCTTAATTGATCACTCACCAGTTTGAGACACACTAAGTTGTGGAATAGTGTAGAAAGTATTCAGGGCGAGAACCATACGCCCTGTTTAGGATTCGATTCGCAGCGAGCTCGTACGTAATTGGTGGTGCTGCTGGTGCGCATCCTGATAAGTCATTAGTGTCATGAAGGGATATGTACCTTACTAAGGTCACTGACAGCTCAGCAGTTAGTGAGGGGGAAAAAAAATACCAGGAGTGCCACTGTTTGGCCTTCAGCAAGGCTCTTAACCTTCAACTCAGCGTCTAGGCTGAATTCAGCCAAATCATTATACGTATTTAATGAAAATCATTAGCAGTGTCGGTAGTATAGGTCGGAAACAGGCAGGCAACATTAAACAGGGATAATCCATATTCATGGGAAAACAAAGCTCAGATTTAATGTAGCAAAAAGGATGGACTTCACGTAGAGACAATGGAACGGTATTATACATTACATTAGATTTACGGCATTTAGCAGACGCCGTTATCCAGAGCGACTTACATTTATCTCATTTATACAACTGAGGAGTTGTGGGTTAAGGGCCTCGCTCAAGGGCCCAACAGTGTTAGCTTGGCTGTGGCTTGAACTCCTGACCAGTACCCCGGTAACCCAGGCCAGTAACCCAGAGCCTTTAACCACTGAGCAACCACTACCAATACATAGACGTAGAAATAGACATGACATGACACAGGAGCGACATAAACAAGATCACGTACAACAGAACAAATGGGAACTCACGGGCGAGGGGGAATCTGTGACAACGGTGTCCTTTAAGTTCAAGAGAGAGAATAAAGAGAGAGAAAAAAGAGAGAGAATAAAGAAAGAGAATAAAGAGAGGGCTGGTGAGGGAACGAGCGTTTAACGCTGCCATAACGTAAGTGACAACAGGAACTAACTTGTTTCCCTGACATTAAATGTAACTATAAATGGATAAAAAGGTACGATTTGGGATTCTTTAATACATAAACAAACAAATAAATAAATAAATAGTCACTTTGGGCGACTTGCTATGATGTAAGAGAAATAAGTCACAGTGGGAGACGGTGTTGGTGTAGCTTGCGGGTGTGGGACCAACAGATTTCATGTCTGAGCTTAAAGAAGTCAGTTTAACAACCAGACGACAGATACAGATTAACATGGCGTGCTTTCTTAATGAAATGTTATGAAATCTCCTTTAAAAGGTATAGTTAATGAGATTTAAAAAAAAATAATAAATAAATCTGGACACTAGCACCGAGTTCATTACGACAGGAAATCTCAGCCTGAACCAGATTGTGAACATACAGGTGCCAGATTCACACACTTATTAACGAAGAGGTTCAATTATTCAACAATTCAGATATTAGCTCTATTTCTGGCGCCTGTAACGCCAGTCCCTGGAGCAGTCTATAGTTATATAAAGTTCACACATACTTTCATGACTATAGAAGTGATCAAATATTGTAGTACTCTGTGATGTCTTCCAGCTTCCTGTCTGACCCCCCCCCCCCCCCCCCCCCCGTTTGCTGCAGCTTGGACTGGACACTGAATTGGGTTTAAAGTGTCTAAAACAAACCCCAGCTAGACGATTCATTACGTCTGCGTGAATTTCACAGGAGAGGAGCTCTCAGAGACGTCGCCTACTGTCACATTCGGGATGGCGAGGCGTAAACGGCATCCGCATCTTCTTGTTTGCGTAGCTTGGATTATTTTTTTACTTATTGAATTTATGATATTAATGAACGGAAAGATATTTCAGACAGATTTCTATTCAGAGTATTTCCAGGTCGTACATTGTGCCTTTTGAGAAACCTACAGTTTTACTTCAGTGGATTTTTAATTACTCTACACTCAGTCATTGCTGCTTTTTTAAGTATCTCATGAGCTATACATCAGTCGGCTTATTCTGCTGGCAGCGCTTCTATACTTAACCCTATGTAAGCTTTTTCTCAGTCATCAAGTAATGATGCGCTTCCCTTATGTGCGTGGTGCCATTAATAATTACTGCGCTTCAGTACACAGCTACGCAAGACATATGGAATCTGTGAGGCAACAAATTTAGCCATATCCCGCTATAAACTCTTTATGACACTTGTCAGTTAAGTAGGCCATTTAGATACGCTCAGACTGCCCTGAGGTAACTCAATCATCTTAGGTAATTAGTGGAAAGTGATCCGCTGTCCCATTAAACAGTTTAGGCTAATTAAAAACTACCAGCTTTGGTGCCGTGGATAGGATGAGAAGAGTGCATCGTACATCAGTAGAAGCTTTTAGACACTTTTGTTGATGCGCTGTTTTATCTCTTCAGTGAAGCAGCTGAAATAAAAATGTGTCTGATACTTTAACACTTTACTTCTCTGTAATTTGCAAAAAATATTTAATGTCACACCCAAAGAATGTCTCTTTATCTATCCATCAATCTATCCCTCCATGCATGCATCCATCCATCCATCTATCAGGTCAGCCAACCAGCCAGACATCCACCCTTCCTGCAAGCTGGCCAGCCATCAATGCCATCCATCCACCATCCATCCATCTATCCATCCATCATTCCCTCCATCACATGTTAACACTTAGTTTACACCACTGTAATAAACTGCAATACACTTTTAAAGTCATATTTGAAATGTGTATATCCATCCCCACCATACACCCATCCATCCCTCAATCCCTTAATCCCTCAATCCATCCATCCAGCACTTGAGCGTAATGCTCTCTGTTCTCTCTGCATTTCACTGGCTCTGGATTGTACTCTGCACAATGACGATAAAGTTGAATCTGATGTACTCTCTTGACAGGGGCTGAAGCCGAGAATCATGGGAGTCGCAGTACGCCTGGCACTGATGGCCTGGGCTTTGCTGGGCTGGTCTCAGGCAGCTGAGAGCGCACCCTCTCTAAGCGTGGCGGTGATCCTGGGAGAGACTCGCGGTGTCCCTGAACGGGCATTGCGTCCAGCACCAGGCATCGGCGCACCACTGGACATCAGCGTGCTCGCCGTGCAAGTGAACCACACAGACCCCGGCAGCATGCTCACCCACCTGTGCCAGCTCATGGCACGCCAGCGATTGCATGGCCTTGTGTACGGCGACGGAACCGACCAGGAAGCTATCGCCCAGATGCTGGACTTTGTCTCTTCCCAGACTGCCATGCCCATCCTGGGCGTCCACGGAGGTGCAGCCATGACCATGGCTGAGAAGGTAAGTTATTCCATAATTCACAGGCTGTGATATCTTCTCATCTTTCTATCTGGCAGCTAAAGTCTAGATTTGTGGGCAGTCCTGACTTGTGCAAAGGCCAATAAAGGCAACTGACCCCACGTGGAGTCACCCGAGATGTGCATGTGCTGTGAAATGGTTTTTCAAACCCTCTAATTTCTACTAATAACCACTATAGGAAATTCACCAGAAATTCTGTGCCCTTGAAATGGAATCTCTGGCCAAACTGGGGTTGTTTTAGGTGTGACTCCGTTTCAGCGTTTTATCCACAAAGGTGACTTCTTGTGGTGGACCTTGTAAAAATTGAGTCGGAAAAACCGATCCGTAAAACTCAGGAACAGGTGTTTCTTCCTGGCCGGCGGTTTTGGAGGTGGTGCCAGCTACCCCAGTGTTTGTCTGGCCTAGTTTATCCTGGCTTATAATATCAACTATTTTATCATAGCTGACACAAATCAGATATTTACACTGGCAAGTAAAGAGAGAATGTGAATACTGGGTATTTTTTTAGCCATGTTTTAGCCCTGCAACTTTGTGACATTTAACTAGATACTGTTTCAGATCTCTGACAGATACCCAGCATTGGTGATGCCATCTGTGCCAAACACTGTGTCAGGTTGCCAGTCCTACGTCCTGCTGCCTGTCAGCTTCCCGTTCTTTCGTCTGTTTGTTGCAAGTCGGCTTTGGCAACAAGTTGTTGCAGGAAATTCAGCTGCTCTGTGTGTGTGTGTGTGTGTGTGTGTGTGTGTGTATGTGTATGATGGAATACCTGTGTAAAAGCTCGACAGTCTTAGAGGGCGACATGTCAGAGAAAAGTTGAACCAAGAGTGCCAGTGATAATTCTGTTAGTGTTGGAAATTCCTCGTTATAAACTGAATACAGTCCTAAATCTACACTACAGTGATCAGTATCTGTAGTACCTGCTATACCAGGGGTCATCAACTGGCGTGTAGTATACTGAATAAAAAAAAATACTGTAGCAGATCCATTGTCCTATTGTCCAATCACATACATTTGTGTATAAATTACTGTCACGTATCCCCCTCCATATTTCAGTGCGAGTCTCGTGAGCGAGCGCTACTTTCTATTGTTCCCAGTTCTCCATGTGCTTTTGGTTTACATTTCACCTTCTTTTTAGTTGTGGTCATGTCTCCGCTCCATGTCGTGCCATTGGTTTGTTACCTTATCGTGTTCGCCTGTTCTGTGCTCCGCCTTTTCATGCCATACTGTCTTATCGTAAGTCTCGCCGAGCCTTATTTTCCTCAGTCTCTGTTTTCCTTTCGGTTTTCTGACGCCCCCGTGTTAGCGTTTTCCATTACGGACCCCCCTTCTTTGATGTCGCCTTCTTGTTTACTGACCTACGCAGCGAGCTTTGATTATCCTTCATGGTTAATAAAACACACACGCTGAGAATACACACTTGCGTCCTGTCTGTAACCACACCTTTACAGTTCAAATATGAATCTGACGGCAGCTCATCGGGAAACGAATACTGCCGTTACATAAAACCTGACAACGAGAACAGAACGTTTGAAGACGAACGGACAGAGATGCGCGGGATTATTCCACTTAAGCTTCCAAACAGGTATCTCAATTGATCAGAGTCTGGGGAGCTAGTTGTAGCATGAAACACTACTATAAAATGAAACTTAACCACCAAGACGTATATGTGTTCATGTATAAGCGTTACAGTGTGACTGTTGGTGTAATTCAGTCGTGCTAGCTGCTTATCTGGACGATTAAGCAAGGAATTTTACGTAGCTAGATCGTCACAAAGGTTAGCTGAACACCCCTGCTCTACACTATTCATATTCTTTTCATGTTCCATCAGTAATGTGACATAGAGCCACATAATATACTCCCATAAGTACATCAGTATCTTGGCAGCTGCCATGTCACTCGGTTTCATCAGCTGCTTAACTTGAACTGACTTCAAACGAACACTAATGCGGCCATTTTACCCGATTTGCTTCTCTTAAACGCTGATGAAATAGCCTCAGTGTGCTCAGAACTCATAACGACTTTGTAGCAAGCTTCTTTAATGGCGTTGATGTCGGCTTCGCCATTTTCATTTTACGCTGAACATGTTGGCTGTAAATTCATTTTCGTGCGATGTGTGATGACAAACCGATCCTCCATGCCTCGTAGGGTGCGATCATTTTCCCCCCTCCGATTGTAATTCGAGGAGGGATGTTTTCTATGCTGGATATATATGCGAAGGCGTTCATAATTCATGGGGGCCTGATTTATTTATTCCCTCATTTGCCTGAAACGATGTCCTCCATCACGACTCGAGCGCGTTAGGGCCTCGTTTTAGCGGAGTCGCGAGAATCATAATCAAACTAAGAGGTGCTTCAAGACGCATCAGAGCAACTCCAAACCTTCAGCAACGCTCCCCCTGTGACCGAACACTCCAACCTTTCATTTTGCAGCTGAACCACTTTTACACAAAGTACACATAATCCTCTGTCTACTGAAGCTCATTTGAAGTTTTGTTAGTGAACGTGCAGATGTTCGCTGCTGGGTGTTTCCCAATTCACCGGAGAAAAAAAAGTCGATTTTTTCAGCGTTTGCTTTTGAAGTCCGACGTAACGGAATTTCCGTGCCCTCGAGGCAAATACCGGTGTTGTGTGTTTATCATAACAGAAAATAATAGATTAATATATTAAATATGGTCAATTATTTATTATAGAAAGAAGTCGGCTTTGGTCAAGGAACCACAAACGGACTATCAGCGTGTTTGCAGAATTTCTGTAAAGAACGTACATAAAATGGAGTAGTGGTAGAGAGGAGCTGGGAAATAGACTAAGGAAACATTTAGTGAGGGAACGATTCGCTTTTATTACTGTAACTATCACCAAGAAGAGAATTTACAATGAAGAACAAACAAGTGGACAAACAATAGTGATCAGTGATTAGGCATGGGGAACAATGGTGATCAGTGACTGGTCATGAGGAACAACTGTGATCAGTGATTAGTCATTGAGAACAATGATGTTCAGTGATTAGTCTTCAGGAACAATGGTGATGAGTGATTAGTCTTCAGGAACAATGGTGATCAGTGATTGATCGTCAGGAACAATGGCGATCAGTGATTAGTCATGGGGAACAATTGTGATCAGTTACTGGTCATGGGGAACAATGATGTTCAGTGATTAGTCTTCAGGAACAATGGTGATGAGTGATTAGTCTTCAGGAACAATGGTGATCTGTGAATGGTCATGGGGAACAATGATGTTCAGTGATTAGTCTTCAGGAACAATGGTGATCAGTGATTGATCGTCAGAAACAATGGCGATCAATGATTAGTCATGGGGAACAATTGTGATCAGTTACTGGTCATGGGGAACAATGGTGATCAGTGATTAGTCATTGAGAACAAGGATGTTCAGTGATTAGTCATTGAGAACAATGATGTTCAGTGATTAGTCTTCAGGAACAATGGTGATGAGTGATTAGTCTTCAGGAACAATGGTGGTGAGTGATTAGTCTTCAGGAACAATGGTGATGAGTGATTAGTCTTCAGGAACAATGGTGATGAGTGATTAGTCTTCAGGAACAATGGTGGTGAGTGATTAGTCTTCAGGAACAATGATGTTCAGTGATTAGTCTTCAGGAACAATGGTGATGAGTGATTAGTCTTCAGGAACAATGGTGATGAGTGATTAGTTTTCAGGAACAATGGTGATGAGTGATTAGTCTTCAGGAACAATGGTGATGAGTGATTAGTCTTCAGGAACAATGATGTTCAGTGATTAGTCTTCAGGAACAATGGTGATGAGTGATTAGTCTTCAGGAACAATGGTGATGAGTGATTAGTCTTCAGGAACAATGGTGATGAGTGATTAGTCTTCAGGAACAATGATGTTCAGTGATTAGTCTTCAGGAACAATGGTGATGAGTGATTAGTCTTCAGGAACAATGATGTTCAGTGATTAGTCTTCAGGAACAATGGTGATGAGTGATTAGTCTTCAGGAACAATTGTGATCAGTTACTGGTCATGGGGAACAATGATGTTCAGTGATTAGTCATTGAGAACAATGGTGATCAGTGATTAGTCTTCAGGAACAATGGTGATGAGTGATTAGTCTTCAGGAACAATGGTGATCAGTGATTGGTTGTTGTGAACAGTGGTGATCAGTGAGTAGTCTAACTAGTCCCTAGGTAGTCACATTGGCATCTACAATGCCTGATTATTGCACATTTGTCACAGTGAATGGTGTCACATATTTATTAATGTAACATATGACACTTTTTATTTAAGGAGCAAAATATGGGCTCGGTTGCAGGGCTGTCATGAGGATCTGTGTTTTTGAACATAGTTTGCTTGTAGAAATCACCAATCAGCTATTTTGAGTTTATAATGTTTTAAAGGTGTGATGATATATAACCGTATGCTGATATACTGCGCTAAGGAAACATCAGTAGTTACAGTGTTAATGCTGTGATGTTCTGCTGTCGATAAAAACATCCCTAGAAAGACTTTTTAAACAGGGTTTAAGAGCAGTTTAAGTCCAATTGAAAACTATTCCCATCATTTCCATTCGTAAATAATTCAGTATTTCATCAAGGATTCAGAAAATCCTTCCTCACATACCAGAGTTTGTTTTTACTTGTACTCGAGGTGTAATGATCTGAACAAATAATATGCAAATTTGATGCAACCCAATTTGGTGTCCATTTCTAGCAAACACTGAGCATTTTTACTCAGGGGATTCTAACAGGTGTGTTGGATAATGTGGATAATGTGGATAATGATCATCCATCAGAGGCTCGTTACCTTACCTCAGTACCCTGAAAAATGTACTGTAAAAAACTCATAAACATTCATTTAAAAAAAAAAAAAATATATATATATATATATATATATATATTTCCAAACATATAGAGTAAACATGACCACCATTATACATCCTGTATAAAGTGCCTTAACTCAGTTCATTATAAAGCATAGTGCATTACAAATAGAAATATAATAAGACAATAAAGTTCATTCTTTTCCTTTAAAGGTACACTACATTCACATTCCCAGGTGAAAGAGATATATATATATATATACTTTTTTTTTAAAGGCACAAAAGAAAGTAAACAGTTACATGCACATGTCCTAATAATCAAAATAAACTGAAACTATAAAAATAAGCTAGAGGTGCACCAATTATGATTTATTTATTTTTAAAATATCTGATTAGGAAGCCATTTGACATTTCGCACGAATACGAATTAAAGGCGGCCGATTTCATTACACGGACCTTGGTTAATAACAGGGACTGGGAAATATTATAGAGGGATTAAAGTTTATGATAAAATGCTTATATTGTCACATTGGTGTTTCATTAATATTCCCAGTTGAACGTTTATGTAATTGACATCTGAATACGACTTTTAAAAGAAACTGACAGCTCTGCTATATATAGCTTCCCCTTATTTAATGATTGTGTTAGTCAATTGAATGGTAATCTGCATGTTTCTTTGATTCATATTGTAAGATGTTATATAATCACCCTTTCTATAAAGTGGTGGCCGTATTTTACCAGCCACAATGTTAAGTAAGTCATAAAATTTAATACATAAAAGTTCCTAATTAAATAAAAAATCCTAAGGCATTACACACACACACACACAGATATATGTATATATATATATATCACAGGAACAAAACACAAAATACCCTACGGTCCTTCTTGATGTGATCAGCGGCAAAAAAAGTTTGGAAATACGATGTAATTACCAGAGTGTACCTGTTCAGTTTCACTTTACTTTAACTTGCCTTCAGTGTAATTCCATCAAACGTCCTAAAGCGTCCCATGTACTAGTCAAGTGAGTGGTGAGACAGATATGTGATCAGCCTGCTGAGTAGTTAAACTATTTATACATTGAAAAATGCTTATTTTTGTTGTAGACATATGTATTCATTTCATTTCAAGTCACTGGATATTAACGGTACTTTCATTAAAATAGCTTTGCATGCATTTTAAATGTCCGTTATAGCCAACAACAGGCACATAGTAATAAAAACAGTACCACTAAAGTTGACCCGACTCGTTTGGATTTCTACAATTTTACATAATTAGCTGCATTGCCATATTTAATATGTCCTCATGTTACTCATACACTCATACATCAGCTAAGCTGGATAAGGACACTATAAAATAAAATATATCAATTACTTCATGTCCTGAGATCCATGACCAAGCTCTAACTGCTTTCTGAACCACGAGTGAGTCAATTCTATCAAATAAAATCGAGTTATGAAATAACTGAAGTGTGAGAGAACGACCACGTCTAAAAGTCCTTCCTAATTAACGTTCTATGGATTACCATTGCTCTCCTTCCACATAACAGGGCTTAACGCCACCTACAACAAATGCTTCCGTGAGTACCTAAACATTGTCCTCATAAATTGATATTGATGCCTTAGATGAAGAGCTTTCGATCCACTGGCACTCACTGTTTTCTCAGTTTGATATCCTTGCGCAGAATGTGATGCTCTGCAGTATGTCTTGCTCTGATTCAGAAAACAAGCTCACGAAACACTGCAGTCTGCATATTTCTGACTTGACAACATAGAAGTTTAAAGAGCAATGGAATCCCACTTGGTTCTTCTATGGAGTTATCTCAATACCTGCAGCCCATCCTATCTCTGAAGTATTGCAGTCCCTGTCTCTGCAGGATCACATATACTTTCTCTGACGGATTTCAGACATTCCGATGCTCTATGCCTCTGAAGGATTGCAGACGATCTGTCTCTCTAAAGGATTTCAGACACTGTCTCTCTAAAGGATCTCAGATGCTCCATCATTCTGAAAGTCTGCAGATGCCCTATCCCTGTAAAGGATCGCAGATGCTCTATCCCTGTAAAGGATCACAGCCGCTCTATCCCTGTAAAGGATCGCAGCAGCTCTATCCCTGTAAAGGATCGCAGCAGCTCTATCCCTGTAAAGGATCGCAGATGCTCTATCCCTGTAAAGGATCACAGCCGCTCTATCCCTGTAAAGGATCGCAGCAGCTCTATCCCTGTAAAGGATCGCAGATGCTCTATCCCTGTAAAGGATCGCAGATGCACTATCCCTGTAAAGGATCACAGCAGCTCTGTCCCGTTAAAAGGATCGCAGATGCTCTATCCCTGTAAAGGATCGCAGATGCTCTATCCCTGTAAAGGATCGCAGATGCACTATCCCTGTAAAAGATCACAGCAGCTCTGTCCCGTTAAAAAGATCGCAGATGCTCTATCCCTGTAAAGGATCGCAGATGCACTATCCCTGTAAAGGATCACAGCAGCTCTGTCCCTGTAAAGGATCGCAGATGCACTATCCCTGTAAAGGATCGCAGATGCTCTATCCCTGTAAAGGATCGCAGATGCACTATCCCTGTAAAGGGTCACAGCAGCTCTGTCCCGTTAAAAAGATTGCAGATGCTCTATCCCTGTAAAGGATCGCAGATGCTCTATCCCTGTAAAGGATCGCAGATGCACTATCCCTGTAAAGGATCACAGCAGCTCTGTCCCGTTAAAAAGATCGCAGATGCACTATTCCTGTAAAGGATCGCAGATGCACTATCCCTGTAAAGGACTGCAGCCGCTCTATCCCTCTGAAAGATAACCGACAGTCTGTCTCGCTGAAGGATCATAGACACCTTCCCAATCCCAAACCTCACACATCCTATCCCTCTTCACTCCTACCACGACACATACTTCCCGGGTTCAACCAAACTCCCATCCCCATTCATCCCTTCCCTTGATCAACTTACCCCTTACAACCTGCAGCTATACTGGCTCATTTGCCTACTGTGCTATGAGCCATAGCATCATCCCACCCTCTCAGATCCTACAACAGAAGTCCAGCATACCCAACTCCTGAAGCTTAAACCCTGATCCTGTTACAACAATTCTGATCTTTTCAGATTTATTTTCCCATGTGAGTCCTAATCCTTCCATCCCAAAGCTTGTCAAGTGTATTGGGTCCCTGGTTCACATCCATCAGCATGGCAACAGCTCTTCCCCAAGATTCTTCACTGGGATTCTTCTGTGTTCCATTGTGAACATTTGGGTTTATGAGATTTGCAAATCATCGCATTCTGTTTTAATTACATTTTACGCAGCGGCCCGATTTTTTTGGAATTGGTTGGTATTACCCTCTACCTTGATGACCAACTTGCCACTGACCAGATACAGCATTATTTGGCTGGTGGACCATTCTCAACACAGCAGAGACACTGATATGGTACAAGTGTATCAGGAGCAGTACCTACCTTGTTGGTCCACCTTGGGTGTGTACAGTTTATAATATGTCCCGTGTAAAAAAAAAAAAATTGTTAATCATCATCTAGCTATTTATGGTGGCCCCTTTCCATTAATTGTCTGGAAAGAGCATCACTGAAAAAAATACATAGCAAGTGATGTGCTCAGTCAAGAACTCTACACCTATAAAGTGCTTATATGGTGTAAAGGTACCTGATAAAGGGGCCGATGAATGTAGATACAAGGCCCATAATAAATGGGTACTTTACTTTTTATTTGGAAAAATTTGATCCAAGTCATCCTTCCAGAAAGTCAGTGCAGAAAGCCAATTTTATTTTATGACAGGAAGTGAAGTAAAACTCTTGTGTCAACAAAAGTCCTTTAAACGGTTGTATTCTTTTAGGTTAAAAAACTTGTATAACACTTTACTAGCTTTTTCTGAGTGGGCTTTCACCAAGTAGGCTGGGGAGAACATGTAGCATCATCTCTTCCAGAGTTTTATTTAGGTTTTTATTAACAAAACAAGTTAGGTGGGTGTCCTAAAATTGTCCCAAAATGAAAAATTATTTTCACACGCTTAAAATTCTGTTTAGATATGTCATATAAAGCGAGTTCAAAAGAATTATGCCATTTTTACATCGGAAAAACTTTTTGAAACATACGACAACAATACAAAAGCAGTTTTCCAGTTTCAGTCCGGGAGACGTTGATACACCTCGAACACAGGTTGGCGATTTGTATGCTGTAACGCCTGGTGTTTAACTGACGAGTTGAAATCAGGCGCGTTTGAGCAGGGAAATCTCGAAACTGTGCCGAGTCAGGTGCTGCAGGAAAGAAACAGGGGAACCCTGTAATATAATCATGCAGTCGGTGCTGTTTCCACCTCCTACGACATGCTCAAGAAATAGTAAATCCTAAAGTTGTTAGCAGCGTTATATTCCCTTAATATAGGAAGGAAAACATCTACCTGATATCCATTTGATAGTCGAGCCGTAATGTGCAGTATGCAGATTTTCTACGCTTTACTACACGCGAAAACGGTAGTGTCAGGAGATCGCACAGGGTTTGGATGCGAATGGAAGATATTAAACGATGGACCGGCAATCCAGAGAGAGAAGCAAACTCTCCAGAGAGGGAAAAACAGGCGGGGTCACGATGCTATACAACTATTCAAACTATACAAGTCTACGTCAAAACCCGAATGTCAATCAGAACAGAAATGCTAGTCACCACTAGCAGAATTGAAGCTTGAGATTTCTAAACAGGAGAACATACAGGTTGTTTACAGGTGTGTGTATGTGTGTGATTGGTGTGATCAAGGGACAGTGAATGGGGATATGAGACTCGGGAATTGTGCTTGAATCCAAACCCAGGACCGCTTCTGGACGTGTTCGGGGCCTCCTAATCGCAAGTGTTTGTCTGAACCGTGGATTGATCGTGCAGATCCTTGCGTCTCATTCGTACATGCAGGTTTGCAAAAACCTGTAGGTTCACCCGTTTGCTGTTTTCGAATTATTTTGATGTAGCACGACCAGTCAAAGCGGTAAAGAACAGCCCGTTTTTTGATGCACGGCATGCCGTCACGGACGAATACCTGCAGAAGAGGAGCCGTTCTCGTATAAGAAGATTTTTTAAAATAGACACAAGACGTGTGTTTTTCCACAATGCTCTCACGCCGTTCTCAAGAAGTTCTCGAAAACACGCTCAATAAATGCCTTTGCACTGACAAAAACGACGGCTAAGAGCTTACTCAGGGAAAGAACTGGCAAGACCTCGCAGTTAGCTGGTGTATGAAAGAATCCTCAAATAGTTCAAAACTGGAAGGGACTGATGAACAGGAAGTGTGAGCTCAGAGGAGGAGGCCCTCTGCTGTTGTGGAAGTCGTTACGTGACTTGGTGTTATAAGCTACAACCGCCTTCGAAGGCCTCCAAATGTCCGTCCATATGGCGTCCACGTCAAACCACACCATTCGGATTTGCCTGTTTGACTGATTGACAACCTACAGCACTGATAGCTCCAGACGTAACGAGTGCACGTGCAAACGAGGTCCAGTATAGACGTTATTATATACACCAGGAATCGTGTGAAAGCGCAAAGTCTCTATAACTCTATAACAAATTCGGTACCAATCAAAAGAAGAAGTATTAGGTCTAAATATTGAACTATGCATTTTATTTCTTCATTAAAGATTCGGGGATGTATTCCGATGGAAATATTCATGCGCTTGTAGAAGTTTTTTTTTAATTATATATATATCAAGAAAGCTGTAGTTGCGCTGTCCATTTTATCCGTGCTCAGCCGTCTTTATGGAGAGCGTGAATTGTTTACACAGAAGGAGGTTGCCACATCTCCACTTTCACCCCTCTACCCCGCTCGCTAAGCCGTTCAACACGGAATCCCAGCATTTCATACACCGAGTGCCAACAATGGTGTGTCCTGGTTAATCTGAGAACAGACTTATGGGGGGATAACATTGAACTTGTTTATAATATTTAAAAAATATGTGACGAGTCGATCTCCAGTCCACTAACAAACAACAAAATGAAGACAAGCATCACCAATCTGATGGTTGTGTGTATCATCAACTATCATCAACATTGGGCGGCTGCGTCTCAGGTGGTAGAGCGGGGTGTCCACTAATCGTAGGGATGGCGTTTCGATTGCCGGCCCACATGACTCCACACGACTCCACATGACTCCACACGACTCCACATGACTCCACGTGACTCCACACGCTGAAGTGTCCATGGGAAAGACACTGAACTCCAAGTTGCTCCCGATGGCAAGTTAGCGCCTTGCATGGCAGCTCTGCTACCATTGGTGTGTGTGTGTGTGTGTGTGTGAATGAGACGCAGTCTAAAGCGCTTTGTAGAACCGCTAAGGTTAAAAAAGCGCTATATAAGTGTAGACCATTTCGCATTTACTTCCCCGCACCGTCACCGGTTTCCTGTAGGAGCTGCCGTTCACGGTTATCCTGGCGTTGTTACCGAGACAAAAAGAACAAAGAGTTTATTTGCCGTAGCACAGCTTCGAGCTCTGAGGTCATATTTAATTGTTTGTTCAGCATTAAAACCCAATGATAAAGAAACGCCGCGTTCTTTTAAAGGTTTCGAATGTGGGCTCGTTTAACGGGGACGCGGAAAGTTTCTTTTACGGGCGCGCTTTTTTGTTCCTGCAAAGAATATGGAAATCTTATACACATCATGTTTTATTAGAGACACCGTGAACGTTAAAATGGAGTGGGGGGAGGAAAGAAAACTATATGAGAGCATTATAAGAGCATCCTTTTAACCTAATTTAGTAATTACTGTGTTCCAGCGCTGGGGAAAAAGCGTACAGTCCTGCCTTTAACTTCCCCGATATTAAAAATGAAATGATGGATGTTTTACTGGCTGCTCTTAATATCCGAGCATTCAGTTAACACAGTTACGCAACCATGCGTGTGTGTGTGTGTGTGTGTGTGTATTGAAATTCTGGCCGCTCATGAGTCATTGTACTTCCCACCACGGAACAACTAAAGCCAGTCATCCACATTTTATAAGTCACATTGTGAAATTTTGATGGGAGGCTGCACAAGAATTTGAACGGCTGAAAGTTTGGACTCCCCTCCTTCTCTCTCTCTCTCTCTCGCTCTCTTTCTCTCTCCCTCTCTCTTTTTCTCCGTCCCGTCTTTTTCAATTTGCCTGTTTTCCCACCAGCCGTCTCCGAGGCTCCTGGAGGACCCGGAAAACTCGGAAAATCTTTCTTGAATTATGAAAAATAGAAGAGCAAAGACCCTTCTTTAGCATGTTTGCCGCTGCCATACGGGAGCCAAATTCACAGCGGAGCGAACACGCAGACGCACACACACACACACACACACACACACACACTTCAAAAAAAAACCACACAGTGAAGCAGGTCTCTGCCCGCATGTTCAGATTTTCACTCCCGGAGGAGAGACGGGTGTTGCACAGAGATATGTGTGTGTGTGTGTGTGTAAGAGAGAGAGAGAGAAAGAATAACTAAGAGAGATGGAGAGAAAGAGAGAGTGGGCAGAAGATCATGAAAGAGAGCAAACTACAGAGTTAAGCAGAAAGGCAGTTTGCTGCCCTGGTGAAGCTGCTTTTATCCGTCTGTTGAGAGAGAGAGCGAGAGAGAGAGAGAGAGCGAGAGAGAGAGAGAGAGAGAGAGGTACAAACCTAAACGCTGCTGTGAATTAAATAATGTAACACACTCGCTTGTTTACACTACACACATTTACACACACACAGCAAACGATTAGCACAGTTTAG
Source organism: Ictalurus furcatus (assembly GCF_023375685.1). NCBI lineage: Eukaryota > Metazoa > Chordata > Actinopteri > Siluriformes > Ictaluridae > Ictalurus > Ictalurus furcatus. Next base: position 628,668 of record NC_071280.1, read on the forward strand.
CCGGATATCGTTGCGTACGTGTAAGCAGTTCAGATCGGATCAGATCCGAAACACATCACTGAAGGGGAAAGGACTCCCATCAAGACTGAGCCTCCATCTTGTGAGCCAGTAAAAACCAAATAGGCGGGGCTGTGCTCTGAGCGGTCAATAAGAAAGTCCCCCAACCCCAGACCCCCCCACCGCCCCCCCCCAAAGTTTTACTCTCACTTCGATTTATTTGTTATTCACAGACGCTTTTAGCTGAAGTGATTCCAGGTGAGACCGGACACCATCCTCGCCTCAAGCTGCTCCAATGAAGTGTTATTTTACAGATGTCTGATGTTGTTTTCAGGGTCGTTACACAGCTAGCGAGCGCTTAGGAGTGCTCCAAACGCCGGCCACAAAGCCTCTCTGTGATTCCGTTCCCGCACAGAACGCCGGCGAGTCCGAGTCACATGACGGCGCTGTCGACTGCAGGGATCGGAACACGGAGACACGCTGCTCTTCTCCTCTGACACCGGAGACTCCTTCCATAAACCTTACAGAACTCTCCACCCTATCACCGAGCACACACGCTTCTAATCCGTTCGTTATTAGCGGAGCACCGTACACGTCGCCGTGAACGAGCTGTTACTATAGAAACGCTAACGTACTGGAGCGAGCTCCAGTCAGAGCTGCTGATACAGGAAATTAATCAACACCTGGTTCCAGAACGTAACCCTCGCTGTGGAGTCCGTTCCCATTAAACTGCAGTAGATTTCATAAGGAAAGAAAAACCACAGCTGGATAGACGTCACATCTGGTTATTGCCAGGAGAGTGCGAGAGAGAGAGAGTGTGTGTGTGTGTAAAGATAAGATGGTATGTTATGGGTCTTTTCTTAAAAGATAAAGCTTTTGGACTGCCTTCTAACATCAGAGCTGCTCTCTCATGCTCTCTCTCTCTCTCTCTCTCTCTCTCTCTCTCTCTCTGTGCTTTCAATCTCTAAAATCCCTCTAGATGTCCTATCTTCCTTCGCTACATCCTTCAGGGTTTATCAGCAGAGTGGCTTTACACAAAAGAGCCCATCTGTCTGGCAAACCCAAAAACATAACTCTCTCTGTAACACGGTCTGTCTCTCTCCGTCTGTCTCTCACTGTCTGTCTCCCTCTGTCTCTCTCCGTCTGTCTCTCACTGTCTGTCTCTTTCCATCTGTCTGTCTCCCTCCGTCTCTCTCCGTCTGTCTCTCTCTGTCTGTCTCTCTCCATCTGTCTGTCTCCCTCCGTCTCTCTCCGTCTGTCTCTCACTGTCTGTCTCTCACTGTCTGTCTGTCTCCCTCTGTCTCTCTCCGTCTGTCTCTCACTGTCTGTCTCTCTCCATCTGTCTGTCTCCCTCCATCTGTCTGTCTCTCTCCGTCTGTCTCTCACTATCTGTCTCTCTCTGTCTGTCTGTCTCCCTCTGTCTCTCTCCGTCTGTCTCTCACTGTCTGTCTCTCTCCATCTGTCTGTCTCCCTCTGTCTCTCTCCGTCTGTCTCTCACTGTCTGTCTCTCTCATCTGTCTGTCTCCCTCTGTCTCTCTCCGTCTGTCTCTAACTGTATGTCTCTCTCCATCTGTCTGTCTCCCTCTGTCTCTCTCCATCTGTCTCTCACTGTCTGTCTCTCACCGTCTGTCTGTCTCCGTCTGTCTCTCACATCTGTCTCTCGCTGTCTGTCTCTGTCCGTCTGTCTTTCTTCGTCTGTCTCTCTCCGTCTGTCTCTCTCCATCTGTCTCTCACTGTCTGTCTTTCTCCATCTGTCGCTCTCAGTGTCTGTCTCTCTCCGTCTGTCTGTTTCTCTATCACTGTCTGTCTGTCTATCTTTCTGTTGATCTTTCACTCTGACTGTCTGCCTGTCTTTCTGTCTGTCTCTGTCCTTTCGCTCCCCCCAACCCCCCCGGGAGCAGCAGTAGAATGGAGATGAAGATTGGTGGTTTTAGTTCAGGACTGAATCAGGTCAGTCTGTGTAAGCGTAGCGATGCTGCCGTCTGTACGAGAGACGAGTGACGGAAAAGTCCAGAAATAAAAGGGAGAAAGCGGCTTTTAGGAGCCGAGCGCCTCGGCCTTTAGTGTTTTGTGTACCACGGCTTTTATAAATATTACATAAGCAAAGACCCCGTGGCTAATTCATCTGGAGGAAACCGCTAACCTACCCTCTTAAAGCTCTGTATGTGTGTGTGTGTGTGTGTGTGTGTGTGTGTGTGTGTGTGTATACAGAAAGAACAAGATTGTCCTGATACGGTGAATCAGATCCTTTAATAAGCTGAGTTTTTGTGTGTGTGTGTGTGTGTGTGTTTATTATCTTGCACACTGATATCAAGGCACATTTGGAACGTGTAAGTTCTCCTGTGTGCGTGTGTGCGTGTGTGTGTGTGTGTGTGTGTGTGTGTGTGTGTGTATTATCCTCAGGTGCCAGAGAAACAGGAGCCCACGATAGCGCGGAGATTTACACCACACCCAGACTAGGATCAGCAGCGGAAGCTTGACAGCATGCTGATTAGATTTGGGACGGTGTAGAACGCTGTCATCGGTGATAGATTGGATTTTGGATATCGACCAGCGTTTACGGTGGATTTTATTATCTCCAAATGATGTAATGCGATACAGAGTTGGAGTTTGCAGACGGGCGAGGCATTTAGAAGTCCCGTCCTTCATCATGTCTCATAACTGCACGAACGATCGACTCAGCAGCGAGGAGTTAACGCCGAAATCACGAGTACGGCCTTTCAGCGCTGTCCAGAAGTCACGTCAGGGTTACACACAGGCGGGGGGGCGGAGCTACACAGAGACGAGACGAGCTCTCGGTCGGGTTCTCCTTCAAACCGCGGGCATGGTTTCTTTTTACGGAAGAGCAACTCGAACGAATGAAATCATAATAATAATAAAACCGCATGCATCCTGCGCACATATTACTTCGCTTTAGTATCCTGAGGCTTCATTAAGCCGTGCAAAACACACTAGGATAAAATTATAGTGTCAAATAATAATCCAGGAAGTGCTGGATCAAGGGATTTTTGCTGTTAAATTAAACCAGTGATTAATGTGATCATTACCACTAGGCCTAGCAAAAATATGGGTGATGTACCGTACGAGACGTTTCATTATTATATTCCTACACGGCTCACTCATGTCTCAGTTTATCATCCTCACATCTCTAGCTCCACCTCTAGCAACCCGACTCTGAACACGAGGAACTTTCCCAGCGTTAACGTTTATTTTAAAGCAAAAACAGAAACGTTTTAATACTCCGCCGGGTCTGTGATCAAACGTAAGACGTGCTGCTGTTATTACAGATCGCTCCGGACTCGCGGCTCCTCGTGACTCAGAAGCGTTCGTACCGAGGGCTGACTCTTCCAAACTCACCTCACCTCGCGTCACTCGCTCGCTGTTACCTAACCCTCCAGTCCATAAAAAGCTCTTTATTAGAAGTGAATCACTGTAATTATGCACGTGCCATCACTCGGAGGAGATCGTAGTAGCACGGTACTTATCTGAAAGGGATATTGGTGCTGTTTCTGCTAGACGAAGATAAATGGTACGACAGTTAGTCAATTTCAGGCCCTCTGGACCTGCTGTATACAGATTACTACTACTACTACTACTACTAATAATAATAATAGTAATAAGTTTAAATGAAATAGATCATGCATCTATTACACAGCCTTATAGAAATAGGACAGCTGTGCTTAAACAGTCACTAGTGACAACAATTTATCACGAACATTAGGAAATCCCAGTCAGAAGCGAAAATAACACAGTCAAGTGACTGATTCTGGTTGTTAAATCAAGCTAATCAAACCCTGCGATAAGCAAGCAAGCACCACAAACACACTGTGCAGGAATGTAAAAAAGCAGTAAGTCACTGATGAGTCAGTGCTCGCAGTGCCGCATTCCTAATTATCCCCGGTTTTTTTATTCATCGACAGCAATCAAGTCCTTCTGCGGCACTTTAACATCCCAGACACGTACACGTGGATAGCTCATGCGTCGATTCGTTTTTTGAGTTGGGTATGCGTAGTGTGAAGCTTTGTTGTTGTTGTTGTTGTTGTTGTTGTTTTTTTACGTACAGTTGTTAACTTAACGATAAGTAGCTCTGAACATCTTGGTTTGAGCCTTCAGTTTCACCTGTGAAGACTGCATTAGTTGTTAAAAAGGATAAAACAACATAAAGACCAGAGAGCTGTCTAAGGGAGAAAAGCTGAGAAAAGAGGGAAAATCTATCAGAGACATTGGGTATAGCCAATACAACAATGTTGGAATGTTCTGAAAAGAAAGGAACATCTGGTGTGCTGAGGAACAGACACCGAACGGGTCGGACAAGGAAAACAACAGCTGATGATGACAGAAACACTGTGAGAGCTGTGAAGAAAAACCCAAAAACACCAGTCAGTGACATCACCAACAACCTCCACAGGACAGGGTGAAGGTCTCACCATCCACCGTTCCACAATCCACCGTCCACCATCCACAATCCACCGTTCCACAATCCACCGTTCCACCATCCACAATCCACCATCCACAATCCACAATCCACCATCCACAATCCACAATCCACAATCCACAGTCCACCATCCACAATCCACCATCCACAATCCACCGTTCCACCATCCACAATCCACCATCCACCGTTCCACCATCCACCATCCACAATCCACCGTCCACAATCCACAATCCACCATCCACAATCCACCGTTCCACCGTTTGGAGAAGACTTCAAGAGCAGAAATATCGAGGACGTACCACAAGATGCAGACCGCTCATCAGCAGTAAGAATCAGAAAACCAGACTGGAATTCGTAAAGAAAGTGATGGAAAGTCCAAAGTGTGGAGGAAGAAAGGATCTGTTCATGATCCAGAACATACAAGCTGATCTGTGAAACATGGTGGAGGTAGCGTCATGGCTTGGGCTTGCATGACTGCTTCTGGAACATTCTCACTAATCTTTATTGATGATGAACTCATGATGGAGCAGCAGAACGAATTCAGAAGTTTACAGGAACGTTTACAGAGAAATGCATCCGAATGAATCAGGAGGAACTTCATCATGCAGCAAGACAACGATCCAAAACACACTTCCACCTCAACACAGGACTTCATCAGGGGGAAAGTGGAAGGTTTTAGACTGGACACGTCCATCACCAGACCTTCACCCAACTGATCAGCATCTCACCTCCTGAAGAGGAGACTTTAAGGGAGAAACGATAATGTATCTAATGAGCAACGCTGCTCCTGATAACGTTAACACACGGAGAAATAAAGACAGGATAGCGGTTTGTTAGAGCAGTACAGAGAGTTCGTGAGGAAGTGTGACTTCTGAGTGCAAGAGGTTTCGCAGTGCGGTTGCCTGCTGCCGTCTCATCCCACCAGCGAGGAGGCAGAAGAGCAGAAACAGATGCACCGGGGTCACACTGACCTTGTGTGTGTGTGTGTGTGTGTGTGTGGAGACTATGAAGCGTCCAGGGGCTGAAGATCATCCATTGGTTTGCAGGCGGAACCTTCACGCTGCTCAAGCGGAGATAGCTTCCTGTTTGGGGAAAGAAGGGAGCGCGCCTCAGACACACAAAGGTCATTTCAATCTAATGAATCAAACGCTCAGAGAGCCGGAACGCCGTCCGTTTATCACCGGGCCTGACGCTTTTATAGATTTAACTCTGGTGAATTAAAAGCGCTGAAACATTCCAACACACACACACACACACACACACAAATGTTGTTCGCTTGGTGTGCATATGTGATTATAAATAGTGCGAAATGCTGTTACTCTGCGAATCGAGGGTCTTTTGGCGTCGTGTCACGGGGCTCGTACATCCAGCTAGGGATGAGTATCAGAACCAAATCAGAGTCACTCGACTCCGAGGAACGCTGAGGAACTAAAACAAACGCTCTCACGTGGTATTCATTCATTATTATTATTATTATTATTATTTTCCTAAAACAGCACTTCCTGGAGTGTTTTATTCCTCTTCTACCACATTATGTCACACTTATTATCCGTTTATAGTTACGTTTAGTGCCGTGGAACGTCGTGTCTCTTTAAAAATGCTGAATTAAACAAGACGCACGAGAAGGCGTGCAATAGTTTATAACATTTAATCATTCTGATTTAATACAGGTGTGTGTATATATATATATATATACAGTAAGTGTCGTGATTAGAGCTGAGGTGTTAAAAATCCTTCACAAAGTCTTTCCACTCTCGCACATCTGGAGAAGGTGAGAGAGAGAGAGAGAGAGAGCGAGAGAGAGATCAGAGGTGAGTGATAGCTCAAGTCCACTGATGACTCTCCTCAGACCGCCTCAGGCTGGAATCTGGGGTTTTATCGGACGTTGAATATTTCATCCGCGAGCTTCAAAAGGATAAAACGTGCCCTTAAAGGGATAAAAACAGCGCGTCAGCGGAACGAGACCAAGCCGGAGGATTCCCGTCTCCAGATAAAGAGCTGCAGTTTAAACGTCAATTTATCCGTTTCTGAAAATGATCGACTGATAGTTTATATTTGAATCTGTTTAATATTTAAATATTTAAATATTTACGCGTAACACGAATAACGTGCGTTCGGGTCGACACCGAAACGCCGCGGTTTTTAAAACCCGTTTTTTGGATCCATGAATATTTGACTCTCTGCGCTGACACGAGTAGGAAAAAAAAAACAAACAAATTTTCGCATGTTAATTAATGAAATTTCGCAAGTAAAAAAAAAAAAAAAGTTCCAAATTTAAGAAAAAAAAAATAGTATTATTGTTTTCATTATAAAAATGACCTATAAAAAGGGATTATAAACATACCAGCAGACTGTGAGGTAAGACACGGGTCAATATTTTATTAAAAACATTTTTTTATTTATTTAAAAACATGAATTACTTTCCCGTTTCAGTGTCTTGTCAGTGCTTGTGTGCTGGAACACGGAGAAAATTCAAAACAAGTCGATATTTATCATTCAAAAAACTATTCATTTGATTGTCTTAAAGCCAGAAACGGAATAAACACAAGGTACAGAAATCTTACAGGCTGAAAAGGTTCATGAATATTTCAGTTTATAGACTTCGTGTGATGTAATCGTACAAAAAAAATGTCAAAAAACAGGGTCACTGTTTTATTTTTTTAAAAATCGAGTGAACGAGCGCAGCGTACACGGACACAAATTCTACACAAGTTCTACTCGTTACACCGATTTGTTTTCATTGAATTGATTCTTTTCATGAATTCACAGAAGTAATCTCTTTTTTTTTTTTTTTTCATTTCCCAAATTTCAGAACGAAACGTCGGCCATTTTGAAATCCGTTCCTGTTTGATGGTGTTCGGAGCCCAAGAGATAAAGAGAGGAGGAGTGTGTGTGTGCATGTGTGTGTGTGTGTGTGTGTGTGCGTGTGTGTGTGTGTGTGTGTGTTTGAGGTGAGGCCCTCTTATGCAAGTTAGAGTCCAAGTGAGCGTGGGAAGTGTGCAGTATAAACCACGCGCACACACACACACACACACACACACACACTGACACGCTCATAACAGGATCAGAGGGAAGAGAGAGGGGGAGAGTTGTATTCCATTTAAGGAGAACACAGTTCATGCTTTGTGTGTGTGTGTGTGTGTGTGTGTTTATAAGACAGAGGTGCCACCATTTTGAGTGATGAACATGGACATGAACAATCCGCTCCGAAAGCACACAGGAATGATGAATGAAACAAGACGAACACGTTTTAACGTCTCTGCGTAACCGTAGCGCACGTGACGTTGATCTCACAGTCCACAACGATCGGCTGAGTGAGAACCCACGGCCCTGTAAACCCCGCCCCCGGGGCAGACGTGTACGGGCAGGGGTGGGAAATACTGAAGTATTTTTTTGGTGTATTTATTTGTTAAATCGCTGATTGACGCGAGCATCACTCGTGGCTTTGGATTGGTGGAGGCTGCAAGGAAGAAGAAGATATGAGGCGTGGCCAGACATACACAACGCATGCAGTGCGCATGTTACGTCGGTACAGGAAGTTGGAAGCGGAGAGAGGAGACAGTGCAGGAGTCGTAGAGGAGAGAGGAGTCGTGCAGGAGTCGTAGCGGAGAGAGGAGTCAGTGCAGGAGTCGTAGAGGAGAGAGGAGTCGGTGCAGGAGTCGTAGAGGAGAGAGGAGTCAGTGCAGGAGTCGTAGCGGAGAGAGGAGTCAGTGTAGGAGTCGTAGAGGAGAGAGGAGTCAGTGCAGGAGTCGTAGAGGAGAGAGGAGTCAGTGCAGGAGTCGTAGAGGAGAGAGGAGTCGGTGCAGGAGTCGTAGCGGAGAGAGGAGACGGTGCAGGAGTCGTAGCGGAGAGAGGAGTCGGTGCAGGAGTCGTAGCGGAGAGAGGAGTCGGTGCAGGAGTCGTAGCGGAGAGAGGAGTCGGTGCAGGAGTCGTAGCGGAGAGAGGAGTCGGTGCAGGAGTCGTAGAGGAGAGAGGAGTCGGTGCAGGAGTCGTAGAGGAGAGAGGAGTCGGTGCAGGAGTCGTAGAGGAGAGAGGAGTCGGTGCAGGAGTCGTAGCGGAGAGAGGAGTCGGTGTAGGAGTCGTAGCGGAGAGAGGAGTCGGTGCAGGAGTCGTAGCGGAGAGAGGAGTCGGTGTAGGAGTCGTAGAGGAGAGAGGAGTCGGTGTAGGAGTCGTAGCAGAGAGAGGAGTCGGTGCAGGAGTCGTAGCGGAGAGAGGAGTCGGTGTAGGAGTCGTAGAGGAGAGAGGAGTCAGTGTAGGAGTCGTAGCAGAGAGAGGAGTCAGTGCAGGAGTCGTAGCGGAGAGAGGAGTCGGTGCAGGAGTCGTAGCGGAGAGAGGAGTCGGTGCAGGAGTCGTAGCGGAGAGAGGAGTCGGTGCAGGAGTCGTAGCGGAGAGAGGAGTCAGTGTAGGAGTCGTAGAGGAGAGAGGAGTCGGTGCAGGAGTCGTAGCGGAGAGAGGAGTCAGTGCAGGAGTCGTAGCGGAGAGAGGAGTCGGTGCAGGAGTCGTAGCGGAGAGAGGAGTCGGTGCAGGAGTCGTAGAGGAGAGAGGAGTCGGTGCAGGAGTCGTAGAGGAGAGAGGAGTCAGTGCAGGAGTCGTAGCGGAGAGAGGAGTCAGTGTAGGAGTCGTAGAGGAGAGAGGAGTCAGTGCAGGAGTCGTAGAGGAGAGAGGAGTCAGTGCAGGAGTCATAGAGGAGAGAGGAGTCGGTGCAGGAGTCGTAGCGGAGAGAGGAGACGGTGCAGGAGTCGTAGCAGAGAGAGGAGTCGGTGCAGGAGTCGTAGAGGAGAGAGGAGTCAGTGCAGGAGTCGTAGAGGAGAGAGGAGTCAGTGCAGGAGTCGTAGAGGAGAGAGGAGTCGGTGCAGGAGTCGTAGAGGAGAGAGGAGTCGGTGCAGGAGTCGTAGCGGAGAGAGGAGTCGGTGCAGGAGTCGTAGCGGAGAGAGGAGTCGGTGCAGGAGTCGTAGAGGAGAGAGGAGTCGGTGCAGGAGTCGTAGCGGAGAGAGGAGTCGGTGTAGGAGTCGTAGAGGAGAGAGGAGTCGGTGCAGGAGTCGTAGAGGAGAGAGGAGTCGGTGCAGGAGTCGTAGCGGAGAGAGGAGTCGGTGCAGGAGTCGTAGCGGAGAGAGGAGTCGGTGCAGGAGTCGTAGAGGAGAGAGGAGTCGGTGCAGGAGTCGTAGCGGAGAGAGGAGACGGTGCAGGAGTCGTAGAGGAGAGAGGAGTCGGTGCAGGAGTCGTAGAGGAGAGAGGAGTCGGTGCAGGAGTCGTAGCGGAGAGAGGAGTCAGTGCAGGAGTCGTAGAGGAGAGAGGAGTCGGTGCAGGAGTCGTAGAGGAGAGAGGAGTCGGTGCAGGAGTCGTAGCGGAGAGAGGAGACGGTGCAGGAGTCGTAGAGGAGAGAGGAGTCAATGCAGTACAGTTATAGAGGGCTGTGAAGCCAAAGAGAATGAATATATTTTGATGAGCATATTTGCAGGTGAGCTTCCATTACATTTCTACTGAGAACAGTTTTGCTGCAGTTGGGGCAGTGGTAATGAGGCTCATTTCTGCAAATCAGTCAAAACAACACTAACACATCGATATAAAATCCAGATAATGATATAAACAGGGAGTGATGGATGGAAGGAGGGAGGGAGGGAGGGATGAGTGAGGGCAGGAGGGAGGGATGGACTCTACTTTTCTGCAGCGGTAGATGTGTAGAATGATCTGTCGCTTGCTGCTGGTAAAAAGAGAAAACATCATCTTGAGCGGTTTCAATATTTGGACAAGTACAGCGCGGCGCGTTCATACAGCTGACACGGCGTTGTTCGGGAACTCGCCCCTCAGGTTAAATGTTGTAATTATGATGTCAGATGCGATCGGTGTTAATGTGTCTCTTGGTTTTCTCCGCCCACTTTACTCCTGAGTGATGAGTCTGGATCCTGCAGCTCTTCGAGCCGGATAGCGTGTTTACAGCAGCGTGTACGGGTTCACGGAGACGAGCTGGAACACGACCGGAGCGATTCTGTACACAAGGCGGAGAACCCTTTCACACGCTGCCTGTTCAAAAACCTCCTCAGTATGGCGCACACACACACACACACACACACACACACCTCTAGCGACTCCAGATCGCATGTTCGACACGGACGTTCACTCTTCGAAACTCTTGACGTGTGGTCGGTCGTGAAAAAAAGAAAGTACTCCCCCATTCAATTCCAGCAACTTCTATAAACAAACAACTAACCACAACAACAACAACAAACAACAGATTTCAATGCGTAGTCATTTTTTTCCCTACGTAGAAATAATTGTTAAAAAAACAGAATTGAAATAGGGTGTACTTTCTTTTTCCTGCATTACGTCACATTCTGTGATGTGATTGGCTGCTCGTATAGTTACGCCAACACCTGTTAAACTCACCTGTAGGTTTGTAGCGAGTGTGTAGGTTAAGTGCTTGAATACAAAATGGAGGATTTGTAGAACAGCACAGGAACAGAGCACAGATCCCGTAGCGCTAACGGTTTAGCGGGAAACTCGTACACAGCCCCGTTTTTCTCCCAAGGAGACCGCATCGCCAGTGTTTCACAGCACATTAGCGCCCCGAGTCCTGCCCCATTTGATACGTTTGATGTGAGGAGGATTTGTGGGAACATTAAACACCGCTGAAGTAACGGCTGACCCTTAGCATGCCTGATTGGGTGGCTGCTCACACATGGGTTCATCAACACCCATCCTCCACACCCCCCCCCCCCTTTCCTGAAACGTGGTTTCTCACAGATCTGGAATGTTCTACTTGCACATCTGAAGTACTCACAGAGGGACGAGTGATAAACATATTAGCGTGGACGTTACGTTGCGTTAATCAGAAATGAGTTGGCTAGTTCACGCTAGCAAGCGACACAGCATTTATTTTCTACTCGCGTTCCTTTAGTTCCCACCTGCAATCAGAAAGGACGTAGCAGAGATCGTAGCTAGCACAGTCAGCTGTAATCTGACGCTAGTAATCGACGCTAATCTAATCCGGGAACGCCACCAGTACGGGTAGCATGCTTTGCTGATCTAATCCGAGAATGACGCTAGTACAGGTAGCTCGCGTTTTGATAATCTAATGCGAGAACAATGCTAGTACAGGTAGCTCGCTTTTTGCTAATCTAATCCGAGAACGACGCTAGTACAGGTAGCTCGCTTTTTGCTAATCTAATCCGAGAACGACGCTAGTACATGTAGCTCGCTTTGCTAATCTAATCCGAGAACGACGCTAGTACATGTAGCTCGCTTTATGCTAATCTAATCCGAGAACGACGCTAGTACATGTAGCTCGCTTTGCTAATCTAATCCGAGAACGACGCTAGTACATGTAGCTCGCTTTGCTAATCTAATCCGAGAACGACGCTAGTACAGGTAGCTCGCTTTTTGCTAATCTAATCCGAGAACGACGCTAGTACAGGTAGCTTGCTTTGCTAATCTAATCCGAGAACGACGCTGGTACAGGTAGCTTGCTTTGCTAATCTAATCCGAGAACGACGCTGGTACAGGTAGCTCGCTTTGCTGATCTAATCCGAGAACGACGCTAGTACAGGTAGCTCGCTTTGCTGATCTAATCCGAGAACGACGCTAGTACAGGTAGCTCGCTTTGCTGATCTAATCCGAGAACGACGCTAGTACAGGTAGCTCGCTTTGCTGATCTAATCCGAGAACGACGCTAGTACAGGTAGCTCGCTTTGCTGATCTAATCCGAGAACGACGCTAGTACAGGTAGCTCGCTTTGCTGATCTAATCCCAGAACGACGCTAGTACAGGTAGCTCGCTTTGCTGATCTAATCCCAGAACGACGCTAGTACAGGTAGCTCGCTTTGCTGATCTAATCCCAGAACGACGCTAGTACAGGTAGCTCGCTTTGCTGATCTAATCCCAGAACGACGCTAGTACAGGTAGCTCGCTTTGCTGATCTAATCCCAGAACGACGCTAGTACAGGTAGCTCGCTTTGCTGATCTAATCCCAGAACGACGCTAGTACAGGTAGCTCGCTTTGCTGATCTAATCCCAGAACGACGCTAGTACAGGTAGCTCGCTTTGCTGATCTAATCCCAGAACGACGCTAGTACAGGTAGCTCGCTTTGCTGATCTAATCCGAGAACGACGCTAGTACAGGTAGCTCGCTTTGCTGATCTAATCCGAGAACGACGCTAGTACAGGTAGCTCGCTTTGCTGATCTAATCCCAGAACGACGCTAGTACAGGTAGCTCGCTTTGCTGATCTAATCCCAGAACGACGCTAGTACAGGTAGCTCGCTTTGCTGATCTAATCCGAGAACGACGCTAGTACAGGTAGCTCGCTTTGCTGATCTAATCCCAGAACGACGCTAGTACAGGTAGCTCGCTTTGCTGATCTAATCCCAGAACGACGCTAGTACAGGTAGCTCGCTTTGCTGATCTAATCCCAGAACGACGCTAGTACAGGTAGCTCGCTTTGCTGATCTAATCCCAGAACGACGCTAGTACAGGTAGCTCGCTTTGCTGATCTAATCCGAGAACGACGCTAGTACAGGTAGCTCGCTTTGCTGATCTAATCCGAGAACGACGCTAGTACAGGTAGCTCGCTTTGCTGATCTAATCCGAGAACGACGCTAGTACAGGTAGCTCGCTTTGCTGATCTAATCCCAGAACGACGCTAGTACAGGTAGCTCGCTTTGCTGATCTAATCCCAGAACGACGCTAGTACAGGTAGCTCGCTTTGCTGATCTAATCCGAGAACGACGCTAGTACAGGTAGCTCGCTTTGCTGATCTAATCCGAGAACGACGCTAGTACAGGTAGCTCGCTTTGCTGATCTAATCCCAGAACGACGCTAGTACAGGTAGCTCGCTTTGCTGATCTAATCCCAGAACGACGCTAGTACAGGTAGCTCGCTTTGCTGATCTAATCCCAGAACGACGCTAGTACAGGTAGCTCGCTTTGCTGATCTAATCCCAGAACGACGCTAGTACAGGTAGCTCGCTTTGCTGATCTAATCCGAGAACGACGCTAGTACAGGTAGCTCGCTTTGCTGATCTAATCCCAGAACGACGCTAGTACAGGTAGCTCGCTTTGCTGATCTAATCCCAGAACGACGCTAGTACAGGTAGCTCGCTTTGCTGATCTAATCCCAGAACGACGCTAGTACAGGTAGCTCGCTTTGCTGATCTAATCCCAGAACGACGCTAGTACAGGTAGCTCGCTTTGCTGATCTAATCCGAGAACGACGCTAGTACAGGTAGCTCGCTTTGCTGATCTAATCCGAGAACGACGCTAGTACAGGTAGCTCGCTTTGCTGATCTAATCCCAGAACGACGCTAGTACAGGTAGCTCGCTTTGCTGATCTAATCCCAGAACGACGCTAGTACAGGTAGCTCGCTTTGCTGATCTAATCCCAGAACGACGCTAGTACAGGTAGCTCGCTTTGCTGATCTAATCCCAGAACGACGCTAGTACAGGTAGCTCGCTTTGCTGATCTAATCCGAGAACGACGCTAGTACAGGTAGCTCGCTTTGCTGATCTAATCCCAGAACGACGCTAGTACAGGTAGCTCGCTTTGCTGATCTAATCCCAGAACGACGCTAGTACAGGTAGCTCGCTTTGCTGATCTAATCCCAGAACGACGCTAGTACAGGTAGCTCGCTTTGCTGATCTAATCCCAGAACGACGCTAGTACAGGTAGCTCGCTTTGCTGATCTAATCCCAGAACGACGCTAGTACAGGTAGCTCGCTTTGCTGATCTAATCCCAGAACGACGCTAGTACAGGTAGCTCGCTTTGCTGATCTAATCCGAGAACGACGCTAGTACAGGTAGCTCGCTTTGCTGATCTAATCCGAGAACAACGCTAGTACAGGTAGCTCGCTTTGCTGATCTAATCCGAGAACAACGCTAGTACAGGTAGCTCGCTTTGCTGATCTAATCCGAGAACGACGCTAGTACAGGTAGCTCGCTTTGCTGATCTAATCCCAGAACGACGCTAGTACAGGTAGCTCGCTTTGCTGATCTAATCCGAGAACGACGCTAGTACATGTAGCTCGCGTTTTGCTAATCTAATCCGAGAACGACGCTAGTACCAGAGGTCCGGTCCTCAAAATGGCGGCACGTGAAAGAGGAAATAGATAAGGGACTAAACGTGCAATTGGGAAAGGATGATCGGAGGAGTGATATAAATGTGTTTGTATTTATTTGCCGTTTATTTTTCTGAGACTTTAGGAGGAAAATGTTAAGCATTTATTATTATTATTTTTTTTAAACTCACCCTATAATCTTTTTTTTTTTAAATTCAATTATATAATTGACGCATCAGATAGCGTGTTAATGAAGCCGTGGCGGAGGATAAACAAAAGAAGAGGCTGCACGTCGGAAAGCGATTAGCCCCCCGACGACAGAGCGAGCGTCGCGCTTTCACCCAAATGAGCTCTAATGAGCGACCGACATGATGAGGGGCGAACGAGAGACGGAGGGAAACAAACGAAACAAAAAGACAAAACAAAACGCCGTGGTTTTTACGGCGTTATCTCTTACTGTGGAGTTTTCTCTCTTTTAGTGACGTTAAAGGAATTGATGGAGAGAGAGAGGGAGGGAGGGAGAGAATGAGAGAGAGAGTGAAGGTGATGAATTGAAACGTCTGCGGTGCTAACCATCTCGCTTATCTCTGTCAAGCGGCTCTGTTGCCATGGTGTCACGGCGGTGTTGCCACGGCTACCGGCGTGTTAGCACAACATCGACAGG